>NW_028274808.1:179627082-179779511 GCF_037043125.1 Eumetopias jubatus
ATTCAAGTTTTCAGTTCGGAGATTTAGTAATCAATTAAAATTTATTGAGCAGCTATTTTATTTTAAACTTTGATCAGCACAATATTCAGCATTAAATTAAGGAGAGTTTTAAATAAAATCTTGATGATGGATTAACTGATTTTAATACATTGTACCCAGAAACACGCACATGAGTAAATATCTCAGGTTTTATTATCAGGAATTACTCTATGCAAAAATGGAGTTTGTTCATTAAATTATTATTTAAAAAGCCATTTATGGATAAGAAACAAGTAGTCAATTAGTCAATCAGCTGATATTTTTGAGAGTTTACAATGTGCAAGTACAAGAGAGCACTAAAATCATTGACTGGGTAATAAAGCTTTGAAATGCATTTATATCTGTTTGTTGTTTTTGTTTTTCATATTGCTTAATTTTCTGATAACAAAATTAAACTACTTTAGATTGCCTAGAAAAGTAAATCTAGACATGCCTTTCTTTGAGTGATTAGGTGACAGCCAATAGGAAAGTCTGCCTTGGAGAGCCAAGCACAGCTTTCTCGAAGAGAGTATTCAATGAGGGAGTTAAAATAGTTAACATAACAATAAAAAAAATTTAAAGAAAAAATAGTAAGAACTTGTCAAAAGCGAGTGAAGAGAAGATGCTGTCATGGCATATGCATGTGTGGAGAGAGAAAGAGCACATGTTCATCCATTTAACAGCTTTGTATGGAGTCCCACTTATATTCCAGATAAGCTGAAGACACTCTGATGTCCTTCATGTTCAGAAAGCCAAAGTCATTCCTTATTTCTGAGACACAACATGTATGTATATACAGGTAAATGTAGGGAGATGAAGAGGTTGAAAATAAACAAAGTAATGGAGACAGAGAGGAGTCAAATTATGAAGCCTTAGTCTACCATGAGAAGGCAGATAATTGTACCCTGTAGCTTTAGGAGCCATGGAAGAATCTGGAGCAATAAGCAAGGTGAGCACATTTAAATTTTAGATGAACCACAGGGCAGCACGGTGACAGAGCGATTGAAGGAGCATTACTGGAAGCAGAGATTCTAACACAAGAGTTATTCTTACAGTTAATACTTTGCCAGAAGTCTTGCTGCCTACAGTTCTTCCTTTGTCTCCACTGAGGCATGGTCTTTATTGTTCACACCACAACCGTGAGGAAATATAGAAGCTGTTAAGAGAGAAGTTAAGGTCGCAGTCTCAGGAACCTCGGGTTTTATGCCTCAACAACATCACTATTTATCTATCAGCTACTTATCTAATCTGTCTTTATCTCTTTTTTTTTTAATTTTACATACAGGGTTGGAAAATGAGAAAACAAAATGTCTTATTTTCCCACATGTACATTTCTTACCATCTCTTGCACATACGTCAAGTCCTGGTGACAGAGAATCTAATACACCCGTTTATACTAAGGCAGTAGGATCGTCAGCCCTCCCCCACATATGCACATACATGGCTTTGCAGCTAAAGCCTGAAGCAAAGGGACACTGGTTTATGAAAGAGTTCTATTACACACTTGGGGGAATTTTAGGCATTGCAGCACCACGGTCTAGCTGAGGCTTCAAAGTATAGTTTACTTGGTACTTCATAAATCAAAACACACTGGTAATACTTCTCCACTGTATTCCCTAGGTGTGCAGATTTAGGCAGAAGAAAGCTCTTCATGCAGGTGTGAGAGAGTTACCAGGAAGCCCTTTTCTCTCCCTTGTCAAGAAAGAGAACAAAATCTCAAGAGTGATCATCTAATTATTAAATATTTGCTCTTAGAAAGGCAAGTTAATAGTGTTATTTTATTATAAAAACTATTTTTTTAATAATAGAAAACACACAGAAAGCAATGTTAGTGTTAAGAAAGCACAGTAATTATAGAAAAAAATCACAAAGCATCTCTTAATTTCAGGAAAATATATTCCTTCATCTCTCTTAGAATGTCATACTGCAAAGCTTTAAAAATAAAAATCTTTTTTAATATTCTTTAAAAAAGAATAACATGAAAACTTTTTTTAAAGAAATGATTTATTATTTAATGCTTATATTATTTTTATTATGCATTGTTGCCAAGCAAGCAACTTCCTAGTGGTCAAATAAGAATGTGAATGTTTTCATATTTTAGTGCTACAACATTCATTCATCTATTATTAATACAACTCATAAATACTCTCACCCTCAAAAATAGCCTCAAACAATCTTATCTGGGCAGACTCAGATTTCATTTCTTCCCCAAGGGTTTCCAGTTTCTGGACTGTAATTAGTTGTCATCTATTCTGACAGAGAAGATTCTACCAACCTTCTCCCATGTTTCAATAATGTTCTTGACAGATTTTATATCCCAAGGCAACCTAAACAGTTTACTACGTGAAACCCACTAGTGGAGAAGGAAAAGGTAGACTAGGAAAAAAAAAAAATCTTATTATTTTTAGCTAAAAGTTAATTAGATATTTTTGTAGGATTGTTTTCTTGAAAGCATTCATATTTGGCCAAATGTGTAACATGGCCTATGTCACCCTGTAAAATAATTTTAGCCACTTGTTTTAACACTATGATTGTACATCTGGATAAAAAAGAAAGAATTTTCTTGCTAATTACAGACACCCCATTAAAATTGTATGCTGTTAAATGATTCTTTCACATTTGACACTCATATGTTCTGTAAAATGTCTAAACTATTATTTATTTCCTAAAATAATTCATTGAGATAATAAAAGCCCCACCCCTGATAAAAAAGAATACTTCAAGCTACAGTTAACATGAAGAAGCTTGTCTTTCTATGGCTTTCTCAAGAGGTATATGAACCTTTCTTCTTCAGTGCAAGTATTGGCAAATGCATGCAGAAGAAAGGCTAGAAATAATCATAGCATAACCAGACTAGGGCTTCATTATCAGAGTGATAACATGGGTAGAGAGCATCTTGTCTTTGAAGGCAGAACTTGATTATATCATGGATAGCTGTGTTTCAACATTCTTAATTGTACAAGGCATGCGTGTGAGAATTAAAAATAAGAAATTGAACCCCCACTGTGTTTTATGCACTGCGCTCCTATTCTTGAGGTAAAACAGTGAATGACACAAGTTCCAGCTTTCAAGACTCAAGGTTTTGAATCTGGAGCCCATAAGTAGATAAGTAAAGGGGACTTTATAGCAGAGTATCATGAGTACTATGGTAAAGATTCCAACACACAGAAGAGGAGCGTCCCATACAATTTGGAGGTAAGATGGGGGTGGGTCTTTAGCAGTCCTCATAGAAAAAGTGACATCTAAACTGAGTTCTGAAATATAAATAATAGCTCTTTCAGGTAGAATTTAGGGGGCAGATATAGACAAGTCTTGAATAAGTCATTCCGATCATAAGATTATCCTCCCTAGATATTTTCATTTCTCTTAGAAGTTCTCCTCTCTATAATTCTAATGTATACTGTGCTTTCCACCTTTTCTGCACTCCTCAAAAGCATGTTCTAAAGGAGATCATAAGAGAAATGGCTAGCTTTGAGTGGGAAATCATACTAGTGAAGAGTGTGCACTGAGGTTGCTTCTGTTAGATTCCTGGTTCAAAAGCATCCTTTATGTATAACTTGGAGCAAATTTCTTAATCTCTCTATGCCTCCCCATATAAAATACTGTCAAATCACCAGATTGCCATGAGTGGTGAATGAATTAAAAAATGTACTAAATGCAAAAATATTCAGTGTTAACTGTGATGATGATGATGATGAAGATGATGATGAGGATGATGTTTTATCACCCTAAAAATCCAAGGTAAATATTTAAATGCTATCTCCATGATAATATTTTAGACCAGGTTCTAACAATTTAGATTAAATCAAGCTAAATTTCCTTTTAGAATGAGACAAGGTGAAATGCACTTTCCTCAAAGTAGTGCCCGTATTTCCTCACAGTCTTACTGTAAGATAAATATAGCAAACGAGATACCTCCAGTTTTCTTTAACTAGCTGGAAGTAAAACATATTTAGGAATTTCATCTCTAGCTATAACCCATATCAGACTTCGGCACCCTTTGTAAACAAATATGAAAAGAGACAGAGTATATGAGACCATTATTTGCAAGCAAAGGGCAACAAAGAGTGCAAGGCTACTTTACTGGATGAAAGAAAGAAAGAAAGAAAGAAAGAAAGAAAGAAAGAAAGAAAGAAAGAAAGAAAGAAAGAAAGAAAGAAAGAAAGAAAGAAAGAAAGAAAGAAAGAAAGAAAGAAAGAAAGAAAGAAAGAAAGAAAGAAAGAAAGAAAGAAAGAAAGAAAGAAAGAAAGAAAGAGAGAGAGAAAGAAAGAAAGAAAGAAAAAGGAAAAGGAAACACTCCTATAAATGAACTCTGCATTACCCTGACTTCCTGCCGAGGAGATTTTTTTTAGACCAGAGCACAAAGAGAAGGAACCCAAGCAGAAAGCTGCATTCTCAATGAATGAAGCAAGCAGAAATCAGAGTCAAGGGCTTCTGAGGTGGAATAATCTTGTGAGCCTAGATGGTAGAAAGGAAAACTATACAGAGAAGAAAGTCTCATGCCAGCATATTATTCCCCGTTCCTTGTGGAAGGCAAGGTTCTGAGTGCTCAGGGTGAGATTCTAAGGCCTGGCAGAGAGAGCTGCTGAGGACTAACTGAATGAAGACACAAGAGGCTGCTCAGTTTAGGGAAACTTTGCAGTATTGTCTAGCTAGAGTGAAGACCTGGGGATCCCAGGTATCCTGTGGGCACGCCAGAAAAGCCATGCCTCCAAAGTAAAATGACAGAGTAAGACTAAGCAAAGAAATTGAAACAGAGCTACTCAAACAAAGCCTAAGATAAAAAGCCCATAATTATCAATCATCAAGGCTCATAAAGACCAATCAATCATTTAACTGTATGGCTAAACAAAACACAATGCTTTAAAGGAAGAAACATAATCCAGGTATCTTACAATATAGCAAACAGGCTGAATTACTAGGCATGAAAACACAGAAACATGTACTCTTCCACCAAAAGCATTAAAGAGCTAGCTATTAGAAACAGACCTCAGGGGTGCCTGGGTGGCTCAGTCGTTAGGCGTCTGCCTTTGGCTCAGGTCATGATCCCAGGGTCCTGGGATCCAGCCCCGCATCGGGCTCCCTGCTCTGTGGGAAGCCTGCTTCTCCCTCTCCCACTCCCCCTGCTTGTGTTCCCTCTCTCGCTGTCTCTCTCTCTCTGTCAAATAAATAAATAAAATCTTAAAAAAAAAAAAAGAAACAGACCTCCAAAACAGATGACACTGATGATGGAATTCACAGAAAAGGACTTTAAAACAGATATTGTAAATATGTACAGAATTTGCAGGAAAGGAAGCACAACTGAGAGAACAAGTGGAGAAATTTGGCCAAAAAAAAAAAAAGAGGGAAATTATAACAGAGAAGTCTAAAGAATTCTCAGATATTCATATACAAAATATTTGAAATGAAAAAGTCGTAGGATGGATTTAAAAAGCCGAAGGATCAGTAGATTTGAATTCAGGTTAATAGACATTCAAAATGACCCAAACAGATAAAAATGTTGGAAAACAAAACAAAACAGAAACTTAATTACTTGAAGGATCAAATGTGGAATACATGCAGCTGGATTCCCCAAACGAATAGATAGAGAAGGAAATTTTTGAAGAAATACAGGCCTCCAAATTTCCCAAGGTTAGCGAAAAAATAAGCAACCACAAATCCAAGATGCTCAGTTTGTATTTATCCAAAGGAAAATAAATACAGAGAACCACACGTAGGCATATCATAGTCCAACTTCTAAAAACCTAAAATAAATAGAATACGCAAAGGATGGAAAAGAAAAAAAACAAAACTAGATACAAGATATCAGTATTAAACATTCCAGTATACTTGTCAGAAATGGTGAACGCATGATGAAAATGGCTGAACATCTTTAATGTGCTTTAAAAAATTGTTGTCAACCTATAATTCTATATCTCAAGAAAGTAATCTACATAAAGAGAGCTGAGGTTGACACAAAAAAATACAGACCAACAGAGCTGAGAGAATTACTGAAGTATTACTATAAGAAATGATTAAGGAAGTTCTTCACACTGAAGAGATGTTACCAGGTAGACAGACACTCAGATGTACTGAATAACTGGAAAGAATTGGAAATGGAAAATGTAATAATAAATATAGAGATTATCTTTATTTTCTCAAGATCTTTAAATGACAACTGAATAAAGCAAAGACAATAATTATCATATGTAATTATTATAACATGTATAAATAAAATATATGAAAACAAAGGCACAAAGATTTGGAGGAGTGAATGGAATTATATCATTTTGTTTTGTTTTAAAATTCATGTGAAGTAGAACACATGAAATCTAACTAGAATAAAAGAAGTTAACAATACATTGTAAT
The DNA here is from genome assembly GCF_037043125.1 of Eumetopias jubatus. NCBI lineage: Eukaryota > Metazoa > Chordata > Mammalia > Carnivora > Otariidae > Eumetopias > Eumetopias jubatus. The sequence continues at coordinate 179,633,449 of NW_028274808.1, forward strand.
TCTTAAAACAAATGTGAAAAAAATTATACCATCTAGTAACAATAAGTACTATAGTAACGAAGAAAATACAGCTCCACATAAGGATAAGCAAAATATATTAATGGAACTAAAAGGAGTCCAGAAATAGATTACACATATATGATCAATCCATTTTCAACCAAGTTGTCAATGTAATGAAATGGGAAAAGGAGAGTCAGAATAATCATACTAAAAACAAACAAACAACAAACGAAAAACCTTGATCTATACCACATCATACCAGAAAAGCAATGTGCAATAGATCATAAACCAAAATGTAAAAGTCAAAATTGTAAAGGTCCTGTATGAAATAAAGGAACAACTTTGGACTAGACAAAGACTTTTTTGATTGGACAAAAAAAGCTCTAATCATAGGAAACTGACCCTAGAGTCCCCAAGACTGCCAGGGCCTTTTGTTCAGAGTTCCCTCATCATTGATTCACCTGCTGTTTCATCGGAAAAATGGAACAGGTTTGAGTCTCTTGCTTATGCTATCATGGTTAGTGATTAAAGGCTTGAGTCTTACTTTCATTTTTGTCTTGTTGTTGTAATGGCTACCTTGATACCTGACAGTTCAGCTCTCTTTCGAGAGCCACTGACCTCCTGACATACAGAGGGACCAAAATCAAACGGCAATAACAAGTAGACACCTAGATGATTGATTGAGACTCTTCTTAAATTAAAGCTTAACATTACTATCAGTATGAAAACAGAATTGACAGGTGATCACACTTATCTTCAAAATAAACTGTGGTAAATATTGATGTGATACTTGGGTGTTTTTTTGTGATTGTTTTTGTTTTGTTTTGTTTTTGTTTTTTGGTAGGGGAAGGGAGTGATCGCTGTTTGATAAGTGGTAAAGGCCTTTGTTTTGTCGTAAACCTTCTTTCTGATATATAAACTGAATATAAAAGAGTAAAGATATCAGTAATTTATAGCCTGAAGAAACATCACACGGTGGGGGCACACCACATAATTACCAATCAGGTCAATACGTGGAGGAGTAGCTGCACCCATGAACATGTAAACCTTTGCCTTCTCCCAAATACTATTTTCTCATTCTTGCCAAAGTTAAGAATTGTGAAGACATCTAACATTATAGATTAGATTTGTCCATTTTTTTAACGTTATATAAATGAAATCATTCTTTTATTCTTTGCCTCTTTTGCTTAACATGAAGTTTATGCTCTTTGCTTTCACTCTGTCATTTATTCAATTTTTGCTTCTACATATATCATTCCAGATATATATTTTTTCATATTTATGCTATGGTTCTTTTTTTTTGCTTTTTTTTATTATTATGTTATGTTAATCACCATACATTACATCATTAGTTTTTGATGTAGTGTTCCATGATTCATTGTTTGCATTTAACACCCAGTGCTCCATGCAGTATGTGCCCTCCTCAATACCCATCACCAGGCTAACCCATCCCCCCACCCCCTCCCCTCTAGAACCCTGTTTGTTTCTCAGAGTCTATAGTCTCTCATGGTTCATCTCCCCCTCCAGTTCCCCCCCTTCATTCTTCCCTTCCTGCTATCTTCTTTCTTTTGTTTGTTTGTTTGTTTGTTTTTAACATATAATGTATTATTTGTTTCAGAGGTACAGGTCTGTGACTCAACAGTCTGCTATGGTTCTTAAAAATGAAATAATGAAAACTAAAACTTCATGGATTAGTTTAATAGCAGAGTAAATATCACTGAAGAAAGAATTTGTGAATAGAAAGAGAGACAAATATGCAGCGATTCCTGTTTATCCTCATCAGTTCTCTCCAGAATATTTTGCTATTCCTTAACTTACTAATCAGGTCAATTTAAAGTCTGTCTGTAATTTAATTATCTGGATTTCTTGTGAGCCTGTATGTATTTTCTGTTTTTGTCTCTTGATTAATGGACAAGGTTTGTCTTTTGATATACTTGATTATTATGAATTGAGTGCCAAACACTACAAATAAAAAATTATAGTTATGCTTCAAAGTTCTGGAAGAGTTTATATTCTTCCGGAGAGGATTTACTTTTGCTTCTGACAGTCAGCTAGGCTAGTGAACCAGCAATTCTATATAATCTTGATCTAATTAGGGGATGACCAGATTCAAGGATGAGCTTAAGTCCTTCTAAGAACAAGTTAAATTTCATTTCACACTTGTTCCTGGTGTATAGTCATTATGAATCCCAGTGGAATGCCTGACATGTTTCTGGGCTCCCTCCCCTTGGCATTCGCTGAACTCCAGGGAATTTTTATCACTCTTACCTTTGGCTTTATTTGTTTACCAATAGTTCTCAGTTTTTCAGTCTGTCACATACTATTTTAAAAGTCAGTAACTGCCTCAAGGAGAAAACATAAGCATAAAGACAACAAAGCCAAGTGGAAGTTCTAGAATATAATATAATATCTGAAATGAAAAATTCACTGGAGAGACTAAGCTATAGACTAGACATGGCAGAAGAAAAGATCCAACAAAAAAATATCCTTCTATACCTCTGAGAGAAATAATACAATATATGTTAAAAAAAAAAAAGAAGAAGATAGCAGGAGGGGAAGAATGAAGGGGGGGAATCGGAGGGGGAGACGAACCATGAAAGACGATGGACTCTGAGAAACAAACTGAGGGTTCTAGAGGGGAGGGGGGTGGGGGGATGGGTTAGCCTGGTGATGGGTATTAAAGAGGGCACGTTCTGCATGGAGCACTGGGTGTTATGCACAAACAATGAATCGTGGAACACTACATCAAAAACTAATGACGTAATGTATGGTGATTAACATAACATAATAAAATTTTTTAAAAAGTTATAAAAAAATGGGTTCCTGTGCCTATAATCCTATTCCCTTCTGTTTTCCTTTGTCCAATAATACCTAGATGCTAGAGGTTGTTTAACTTGGATCCCCTCGATGAGGATGACATGGATCAGAATGTCTACTGAATTACCATAAACATGTAGTTCTAGAGAAATATAAACCTTTGATTTTCAAGTTCTTGAGATTTGGAGGTATTTTTTGCTTTAATTTTTTTGTTTTTTGTTATAGCCTATTCTGTAATATCTTAACTAATAAAGATGCTTTAATATTAGAAAAACTGATTAATATAATTTACTTCATATCCTATCAGATTGAAAGTGAAAATAGAGTGGTTACATCAGTATATGAGAAAATGTATTTTAGCTTTCATCTCACATTCATATTAAAAAAATCTTAGCAAAGGAGGAATAGGAAGAAGTTTAATGTCTTGAAAAGTCCCAATAAAATTTCTTAATATTTTAGTTTATTTTTTTAAAGATTTTATTTATTTATTTGAGAATGAGAGAATGAGAGACAGAGAGCATGAGAGGGAAGAGGGTCAGAGGGAGAAGCAGACTCCCCGCTGAGCAGGGAGCCCGATGCGGGACTCGATCCCGGGACTCCAGGATCATGACCTGAGCCGAAGGCAGTCGCTTAACCAACTGAGCCACCCAGGCGCCCCAAAATTTCTTAATATTTTAAATAAAATTTTTATTTTAGAAAAGTTTTAGATTTTTAGAAAATCTAGATTTTAGAAAAATTATGAGGGTAATACAGAGAGTAACACCCAGTTTCCCTGATTAAGTACAAACATATACACAATTACTGAGCCAGTATTGATATGTTGCCGTGATGGTTAATTTTATGTGTCAACTTGACTGAGCTCCGAGATACCTAGATAGCCAGTAAAACTTTATTTCTGGGTCTGAGGATGTCTCTGGAAGAGATTAGCATTGAATCAGTAGACTGAATAAAGAAAATCATCCTCACAGGTGCCAGTAGGCATCATGCAATCCCTTGAGGGACTGAATAAAACAAAAGTGTTGAGGAAGGGCAAATACATTCTCTGCTTGAACTAAGACAGGCAACCCCTGCCCTCAGAAGTCCATGCACCAGCTTCTTCAGCTTTAGGATTCAGACCAGTATTTATATCACCACCTCCATCTTCCCCCCAGTTTTTCAGGCACTTAATCTTAACTGAATTATACCCCTGGCTTTCCAGGTTCTCTAGCTGGCAGAGGGCAGATTATGGGACTTCTCAGCCTCCATAACCATGTGACCAATTTCATTAATAAATATTTATATCCTCTTGGTTCTGTTTCTCTGGAGAACCTTACTAGAATCATTATTAACTAAAGCCCATTCTTAATTCAAATTTTCTTAATCGCTACCTATGACTTTTTCTATTTTAGACCCCATTCAGAATAGGGCACTGCATCTAGTCAGCATGTCTTGTTAAGATCCTTGTGACTGTGACATTTTCTCTCTCTCTCTTTTTATTTTATTTTTGTTTTTGATTCTGATAAACTTGACTGTTTGGAAGAGTATCGGACAAATATTTTGTAGAAGACTGCTTCTTTGGAATCTGGCTCATGTTTTTCTCATAAAATTAGGTTTTATGTTTTTGTAATGAAGACCACTGACACAAAGTCCTATTTGCATCACTGCATCTCAAGATTACATGGTACCAACTTGACTTACCATTGGTGATGCTAACCTTGATCACCTGGCTGAGAAAGTGTTTGTCAATTTTCTCCATTGTCAAGTTGGTTTACTTAATCCCATACTCTACTTTGGGGAAGGAAGTCTCTAGAATAGCCCACATTTAAGGAATGGGGCATTATGTTCCTCCTACTTAAGGGCAGAATATGTGTAAAAAATTATTTGTAATTCTTCTGTGTGGGAGATTTGTCTATTCTCTCCCATTTATTTATTCAATCATTTATTTATATTATATGTATTCATGGATACTTACTTTATACTTTGGGTCATGATCCAACATTTCATTATTTTGTTGTTCAAAATACTTCATCTTTGGCCTTTGGGAGCTTTTGAAGTTGACTCCTTTGTTCCTTTGACCTACCCCCATTTTAGTGGGGGTTTTTGGATTGAGCACTTCCTTCCTTTCTGGAAGTAAAAGGCAATTAGTGCCCTTCTTGTACATTTTAATGCGCTAGTCCTAGAATTAGTCACTATGTCAAAGGGCTTTGATTCCATTTAGTGGAGAATGATATGAGAAACAAAATCTATGTACTAGATTTGCTTATTTCCACTGCAGCATAATTGATTCTAGGCCATATCAAGTAACAAAGTTAGAAATATATATATGTTCAACAAATATTTTAATGATGAAGTATTATACACATTCTCATTAAAGTCATAAATCATGCATGAGTGCCCACAACTTTCATTTCAATATTGTAAAAATGATCTTAGCCAGTACAGCAAGACTAGACAAAAAATTAAATATCTAATAAAGTTGAAAAAATGCATACACTTAAGTTAGTTTTTTCCTTAAAAAAAAATCTTACCCTGTGTGCAGAAGGATATGTTTAATGGAGCATATTAAATTTAATGGAACATATTAAACATCTAGGAATGTTTAATAAAAACATTGCTAGAAGCACAAAATATTAAAACAATGTAAACATTCATTTTAAAAATAATAAATGCATTGTGGAATATCATGTCTCTTTTTATCTACTGCTAGTTCAAAGGAATGAACTAGAGCCATATATGTTCAATTCATATACATATATCTGAAAAACAGTTGTTCAGTAAAAACAGAAAATGGTTAGATTATAAGAGTATCCCATTTATATAGTTTGAATACATATAAAACAAGTGTATATGAATTATTGATATATACATATGCAGGAAAAATTATTAAATTTGGAAAGAATGAATAATATTTATGATGGAAAGGAAAGAGGTTTGTTTTAAGGTCATTATTGACCCCTACATTGTTTAATTCATGATCATATTTCAGTCATGATCCTACTTGACATATCATCATTTATCAAAGCTAACATTTTCTTTATCCGGGAACTGTTTTCTTCATTTGGCTTCTGGACATCACAATATCTGACTTTTTTTCCTTTGACACTGGATATACTTTGTCTCACTTTATTTATTTATTTATTTATTTATTGGTCTCAATTTTTTAAATCCCAATTTTCACCAATGTCTTAAATTTGGAGTGCCGTAAGGATCATTGTCTTGAATCTTTTATCTGCCTTTTCTTGCCAGTCACTTCTTCTGGTTCACAATTTCAATTATCATCTATTTAATGAGATTTCCACATTTATACCTCCGGTCCAGACTTCTTCACTAGAATCCATACAACACTACAGAACTCTGCTTAAAACATCTCACACCTGAAGTGTTCAAAACAGAACTGTGGAGGGTTCTTATAGAACCTGCTCCATACCTTCTGCCCCATAATCGGACTGCATCATTTCAGTTCATTAGAAACAACATCAACAACAAAACAGAAACTTGATTCATCTTTGAAACATTTTTTTTAAAGATTTTATTTATTTATTTGAGAGAGAGAGAATGAGAGATAGAGAGCACAAGAGGGAATAGGGTCAGAGGCAGAAGCAGACTCCCCGCTGAGCAGGGAGCCCGATGTGGGACTCGATCCCAGGACTCCAGGATCATGACCTGAGCCGAAGGCAGTCGCTTAACCAACTGAGCCACCCAGGCACCCTTCATCTTTGAAACATTTCATTTATATTCCATATCTGGAATATCTCCTTTTCTCCTCCACTCGCAAACTTTCTCTAAGGCACTACTCCTGCTCACTAGATGACTGTGATAGCCTCCTATCCCTACTTCCATTCTTTTCCCCACAGAGTCTCTGAAACACAGCAGTGGAAGGTTGCCTTTCAACACATTAGTGCCTCAGCTCACTGTTCCGTGGGATGGCTCCTCAGCTCATGTATAGTAAAGCCAGTGTCTTCTCAAAGGCTTAACATGCTCTGCACAATCCAGGCCATTCAAAACTGTGAACTCATCACAAGCACTATCTTCATTTGCCTTCCTTGCTTTTTCTCAAATATGCCAGATGTGTTCCTATCCTGGGATTGCTTCTGCTATTTGTTCTCTGTCCTTGAAACACTGGGCCTAAATGACACCTTCTTCTCAATTTTTATCTTGATTTCTCAAAGTTAATTATATGTAATGAATATATGTGTGTGTGTGTGTGTGTGTGTGTGTGTGTGTAAAATGGGCCAGAAGCCTGCATTATAATGGCAGGAAAAATTCCTTCTTAGCAGATTTTTGGAACTTTCTTTATAATTATTTATTTAAGGCAGATAATATAATAAAGGATAAAGGAGCCCACTGTGGTATTAAATACAGTCCTGACTGAAAGTACTGGTTTTCCCTAGAGAAAAATTCTCTCAATTGCAAAATAATAAAAGGATATAAGACATAATTGTATACACATTCTGAAGTAAAAATTTCAGGGATAAAGGCAGTAATTCTTTTTAGGTAATATTCTTTATTTTTTTAAATATACACTAGTAAACTGATAAGACTTTCAAAATGTTAGAAAGAAAATAACTAAGCCCTGAGCTCTATTTGATGAGTAACATGGCTGGCCTCTAAAAGTCATCTTTATTATGAGAAGAGCCACTGGAAATATCTCAGCAAAGAAGTCTCGGGGGATTTTTCCACCAGAGATGGCTGAAACAACCTCGTTGAGCTGGGGATTGGACATGACTAGTTCAAAGTCAGTGAACTGTGGGTGGCATGCCGAGAATAGAGACTTTTTTTTGAGAGAAGGTTATAAAAGTTCTTCCAAAGAGAGATGTACCTGTCATTGATTTCTTATACTCTAGTACAACGGAAATGAAAGAGTACAGTTTCTCTCTGGAAGATTAAAAACAGGAGTTTTCAAGCTGGCCCTTTTACCATTTCTATAATCCTTTGTGAGCAACTATAATTGTTATTGTATTTCTTTTGTTAAAGGGTATTCAGTGGAAAAAAATTAATTAAGAACATCGATGGTACAGTTATCTTTCGTTTTCCCCTCTTATCCTGGATAAGTTCTTAAAAACAAAAGACAGGATCTGGAAGTCACTTTACTTAAACTTTAAACTAAATAAACAAATCTGTTCATCTCTTTTGTCCAAATCTAATAGTGACACAGTATCACACAATTTGTTTGGAGTAAATGAATCCCAAGTTGTTCGTCAAATTAGAAGGGCTTATATAAAATTAAGCAGTATCATCAATTTCAATTGCAATTCATTAACCACTCTATTATTTACAAAGGCAATCATATACTTCTCCACAAAGATATCCTTTTTAAATTACAATCAAGAACAAAATATCATGGTTTACTGTACCCATTGAAATACTTATGACACTTTTATACATCTTTCATGGTTGATTTTAAGAAAAATTACTGGTTCTTAGAGATGTTTAAAAATAAAACTGACATGCTCTGATTCTGTGTGTTTCGATTTTAAGTCTTGCTTATGGATGTGTACATATTCTGATGGTTGTTTTATCCCTGTTATCTAATAAATCATGCAAATAACAAAATATACAACTCTGAGCCACTTCTTTTAATGTAGATTCTGATCATCAAATGGTCTACTTAGAGTGAAGTTTTATGATAAATGTTGAAAGTGGAAATATATACAAATAAAATTAGGCTTTTTCATTTGGCACAGTCATACCTAAAAACTTGTTAGATTTCCATCAAATTTTGAAGCTGTATTTTAGATACTATAAATTGACATGCAGCTTGTGTAGTGTACACAAAATTTGGGGGCAGGTATCCAAGAGGAACCTCAAAGAGTAACAGCGACCACCAAAAAATTAGGAACTTTGTGACAATAAGAGACCTCTGTCACTGCAAGTAAGAGAGACCTCCCATTCAGGATAGGCACTATGGAGAGGGGTTTCAAGTAGAACCCAATGATTTAAGAGTTGTAAAAGTTAATTTTCTAAAGAACAAGTTCTGTTTTGTGACCGATCTTCTTACATGGTCAAGTCTGTATAGGAAGCCATTGTATGCTAGACTCAGAGGCTTATATGGTTGTGTTTATGTTTCACAAGTAAAACGAAGAATTTTGTTCTAAATGAGACTCTAAAATGAGGTTAGAAAAGATAAAGAAGGGGTGCCTGGGTGGCTCAGTCAGTTAAACGTCTGCCTTCGGCTCAGGTAATGATTCCAGGGTCCTGGGATCGAGTCCTGCGTCAGGATCCCTGCTCATGGGGAAGCCTGCTTCTCCCTCTCCCTCTGCTGCTCACCCTGCTTGTGCTCTCTCGCTCTGTCAAATAAATAAATAAAATCTTAAGGAGAAAAGAAAACATAAAGAAGGCATAGCTGGGGTGTATATCTTAACTATAAAACAATGTTTTTAAAAACTTTTAGAGAAGAGGTAATCTCTAAAGTCTCTATCTCTCCAGTATATTTCCAGGATCCCACATTTTAGTTAAAACTTAATTTGATTCCCCTTAGTACATTACCTCTACAAAACAATCTTATGATTCTGAGATATACACATATACAAAGAAACACACATTATATATCGATATTAAGTATTCTTAGATTAAAGTCCAGTTAATGTACAATCTCTTTAAATCTTCTGAGTTCAGTAAAGTGTAATTGCACCTTTGTGTGTACCCTTGTTTTAAGTTGCACAGTGCTGATAAATTATTTGTTAATTAATAAGTAATTCACATCAGTACAAATTTCATATTTTCCGTATTGTTTTCTTTAAGCGATCCTGTTTATTTCTCCTTCCCTTCATATTTCAAAAGGCCATCTTTCACAATATGATGATAAGAGAATGTAAAAAAACAAAAGTTCTTTTCTGGTTCTAAGAATAAAAATCAATATTTTGGTGTACTTCTCCAACCTGTCACTTAAGTCAAACAAGGAGACAGTGTTGGAGCAAATTTATCTTCCAGCTCAAAAAGAAAAGAAAACCAAATACATGTTCAATAAATTGGAACAGATTCTGACAAAATCAGGATATTTCATTCTTGGTCTATAGTTTTCTAAGTCTACCAAAATGAAACACTACAAACTGGGTGGCTTAAACAACAGAAATTAATTTCTTCACAGTTCTGGAGGCTAGAAGTCTCTGATCTAAGTGTTGGCAAGTTTGGTTTCTTCTGAAGCCTCTTCTCATCATGTAGATGGTGTCTTCACCTGGTCTTCCTCTGTACCTGTCTGTATCCAAATATCAACTTCTTATAAAGACAAGAGTCATATCTGACTAGAGCCTACCCTAATGACCTCATTTTTACTTAATTATCTCTTTAAAATCCTATCTCCAAATATAGTCACAGTCCGAGGCATTGGTAGCTAAGGTCTTCAGCCTATGAATTTAAGGTGCACACATTTCAATCCATAATATCTGGTCAAGACATTTTGCTTTGAGTTGTATCCTGATTTTCAACTACATTTTGAGAGTTAAGTCTGAATGAAATGAAAATCTCCAATCAGATATGCACATAACCACCATGCAAAAGTAGAACTTTAGGAGGGATAAGTAAAGTAACTAGTCATGGAAAAATAAATGCCACAAGTCTATTTCATGCCGCAGAATGGAGAAGTACACTTGGCACTGGATGTTGAGAGTGACCAAGAGGGCTAGATCATAACATTGAATAGAGAGAAGTTTATCGATTCAAGAGCATTCTTTCAAAATACTAGATCAAAAGCCCTGCAAGCATTCCAAGGATGGTACCACTTCCCTAATACAATGGCTACTGAAAGCTTTGAAAAGGCAATGAGTATACTGAGCAAAATTGAAATGCCTAAATTCCCATGGAAGAAGGTGGAAAGGGATTTAAAGGCTTGGCGATATGGCCATGGTAGAAAAGATCAACTGTCCACATAAAGAACATCCATCAGATGATTATGTTTCATGAGAAGGCCACAGCATACCATTTGCCAAGTCCATGAGAAATTTAATTTTAAAATGAGAATTTTATGAGGATATCATAAAAAGATTCAGTTGTAGTTCTATAGCCAGGCCTGAGAGTAAGAAAAATACCATTGAAGAACATGGCCTTCTGATGGCTATGGAGATAGAATCCAAAAACGAGAGTTGAGAACACTTAACCATGAGAAACCAGAGGTCACAATTACTGCAAAGGCCTCCAAGTCCAGTATGGCTTTTGAAGTGGCCTGATATGTAGATTTATGAAGACAGTTAATAGGATACAACATCCTGAAGTACAAAAGAAATGGGCATAAAATGTGTTAACACTCAGGTTGTGATAGCAGAAGGAATCAATGTTGGATGCCTGGGAGGCAGAGACCAGTCACCCCAATAAAAGTCATGACCTCCTGTAGAGTTTTCAAAACTCAAGGCAGTTTTCAGATCCAGAAACCAATGCATAGTGGCCATATATGCAGGGAAAAAAGCCCCCAAACATCATGTCAAGTAAAATGGTAATGGTTCCCCAGGTCTTACCCTAAGGAACCTTTGGTCATTTACTCAGAGCAAGACATTATCTGTATGTTTCACAGACCTTTGAACACCGAGTATGAATTGAATTTTTGCCAAGAGTTCTAAAGCATCATCATGCACCACCACCACCAGCCCCAAGCACCCTCTTCCCCCAGTTAGAAAGCGCCCTGCAGAATCCAGTTAGAAACTAGGAGATGACTGTAGACTACTGCAAGTTCATTCAAGTATCAGGACAAATTTTAGCTATAGCGTCAGATGTTTAGATGTAGTGTCTCTGCTCAAGCAGATTAGTAGGACCTCAGGTACATGGTTGGTGGCAACTAACTGCTCAAACAACCTTTTTTTCCACCTCATCCAAAAAGAGAAGATTTTTGTAAAAGAAGAAAAAACATTGTATTTACATAGAATATACAACAGTATACATTTACATATTTTCCCCAGAGAAATGATAACTTTCATACCCTTCATCATATAGTAGTTCAAAAATATCAGGGTGGCATGAACAGAGTGTGATTAACCCAACCCTTCACACATACAATGCAAGTTAGGGTATAAATATTGAGATGTGTGACAAATTTAAAGCATAAATTTTATCATGTATGTGCATTTCATATTGGGTTAAATTATAGAGTAAAAACAAATTAATGGCTTAAAACATAAAGAAATAGGAAATATATTCAGAAAGAAATATATGCAAAAGCCTAATAACTCAAGATTTATTAATTTATGGCACTCAGCTGCATTAAATATTATACATATCTGTTCATTAATATTGGAATCTCACTTATTAAAAAGATAATAATTTATTTAAATTGCATTGCCTCAAAGGATTTAAAGGATTAAATGAATTAATATATGTGCATCACTTAGAAAAGTATCTGGCATATGAGAAGACTGGAAAGCATTAGCTATCATTATTATTATTGCCCTAAAGTAAAGGAAAGTGAACTCTTTAAAGAAATCTAAAATGAGTATCTAAAGAAAACAAACTACTTAGATATTAATTTTATTGCAAAAAAATCTATTTATGTTTTACACTCAAAAAAGCATACCTCTTATTTGATTTAATACTCTTCCTTTTTCTAAAAATAGATTTTTGCTTTGTAATAAATATTCCTCAGATTGGATAAGTAGCACCTTTCTACTAAGCAATTGTTAATGTGTATTTTAAACCGTCCACATCAAACTGAGAATGATTACCTCTCAAAACCAGGCATGTCATCCATACCCAAATTTAGCAGTAAACTTCAGCTCCTTGGCTCCTATCCTGAAGTGTGGCTTTCCAGGGCAGTAATTTAACCATATGATTTGTTATTCAAACTGGGTTTTATTCACACATTGCTTCTTGAAATTCCTGCAACTAACTAGGATCTTACCAATCTCAGAACCAATAAGACACAGAGGGGGAGATAAACAGATACACATAATATGAGGCTTTAACATGCTTGTCTTACTCTGTCAGATCAAGGATGCAATAAGTTATTTACACATTAAAATACAGACAACTTTAACTCAAAAACTAAACCAATAATAACGTACAAATATTACTTTGGCCAAAAGGTAATAATGTTAAAAATTGATAACAATATCAAAAAACAAAAAAGTCTCTTCCTCCAGGAAACAAAACACAAACAACCACAAAATTTTATTTAAAAATTTATTGTATCAAAGGTGAAATGTGAATTGAAATTGAAAGAGTTGTTATAGGGCGCCTGGGTGGCTCAGTTGGTTAGGCGACTGCCTTCGGCTCAGGTCATGATCCTGGAGTCCCGGGATCAAGTCCTGCATCGGGCTCCCTGCTCAGCAGGGAGTCTGCTTCTCCCTCTGACCCTCGTCCCTCTCATGCTCTCTATCTCTCATTCTCTCTCTCTCAAATAAATAAATAAAATCTTAAAAAAATGTTTAAAAGAAAAATGACAAATGAGGGTTCTAGAGGGAAGGGGGTGGGGAGATGGGTTAGCCTGGTGATGGGTGTTAAAGAGGGCATGTATTGAATGGAGCACTGGGTGTTATACGCAAACAATGAATCATGGAACACTACATCAAAAACTAATGATGTAATGTATGGTGATTAACATAACATAAAATTAAAAAAAAGAAAAATAACAAATGTAGACAATTGCATACAGATAGATTAAAAAAAACTAAAATAACTGAAACAGAAGAAATAATTAAAGATTAAAGCCAAATTTATTGTGTTAGTAAAGAAAAAGTAGAAAAATGAATTGTGCAGGGCGCTTGGGTGGCTCAGATGGTTAAGCGTCTGCCTTCGGCTCAGGTCATGGTCCCAGGGTCCTGGGATCTAGCCTCACATCAGGCTCCTGGCTCAGGAGGGAGCCGACTTCTCCTTCTCCCTCTGCCTCTCCCCCTGTTCCTGCTCTCTCTCTCTCTATCTCTGTGTCTCAAATGAATAAATAAAATCTTTAAAATAAAAAAAAAAAGAAAAATGAATTGTGCTTTGAACAATCAGAAAAAAATCACGCCATTAAATAATTTAATTTTTAGGGGAGCCTGGGTGGCTCAGTTGGTTAAGCGGCTGCCTTAAACAGCTCAGGTCATGATTTCAGAGTCCTGGGATCCAGCCCCACATGGGGTGTCCTGCTGGGCAGGGAGCCTGCTTCTCCCTCTTCCTCTGCCCCTCCCCCCATTCCTGCCTGGGCACATGCAAGCACACATGCTCTCTCTCAAATAAATGAATAAATACAAATCTTAAAAAAATTAAATGTTTAAAAATAATTTAATTTTTAAAAAGTAGAAAACACAAATATCCAAATAAGAAACTAAAAAAATTAAAAAAAATAGTTTGTATGAAAATTTACTTGAAAATCTGAACACTACATCAAAAATTAATGATGTACTTTATATTGGCTAATTGAACATAATAAATAAAAAAAGAAAATCTGAATCAAATTGGTAATTTTAGTAGCAAATAAAATATATAAAAGTGATATATTAAAAGTATCATAGGCACAACTGTAAGAAGAGTGTTTGAACTTAGTGGAGTTAGAAAACAACTAATTTCCAGATAAGAAGAAACGAGATTAGGCTGAAAAAACCCCTCATAAAAAATTTCCAGGTCTCCTAATAGGTTCAAAAAGACTTTTAAACCTTTAGGACATAGATTATTTTAAATAATTACCAAGAATAGAAAATTCAGGAAAACTTCTGAGATATTTTTTTAAAGAAGATAATAACGTGATTCCAAGACCTGAAAAAAGGTGACACAGTATATTAAAAGTAAAGACCACATTTCACTTATGAATAACAATGAAAATTTTGAATACAGAATTATTAAATGGAATTCACATACATTTTTACTTTGTATTGTAGCAAAACCTCTTTAGGGGAATTGGATGTGAGAAAAGTGGCATATTAGAAGTAAGCTCCCAGATAGTTTCAGCACAGGAATGAAAGGAATGTAATTATTACACACTTCTCTCATAGCTATAGTAGAGATAGGGGAAGGACAAGTAAGTTTGCTGAAACACAGAGTATCTAAATGTCACATAGGGAAATAAATGACCAAACCACATGTATGCCATCTCTGCCTCCCCCGCAAGGTTGAGGTGGCCCATCTCAAGGTGGGCAGTCAATGACTGAAACTCAGTATGTGCCTATTTCAGAGGCAACTGACTACAATGACCTCAGAGTGGTCACAGCAGAATAAGATCAGTATCAACTTGCTTCTGCAAACACCATTATAAGGGTAAGAATGATAGATTGTGCTAATTTCATTCCAATTTTCTGCCATTATCCTAAGGTTGTGCCTTCATTCCATGTACTTCTTCTAATCTCTGCCTTGTCCCTGATTTTTACTAAGTGTAGAGCATATCTGCAGTGATGGTTCCAGAAATAGGAGCTTAATGACACAGCAGTCTTGTGATTTCCCTGAAAAATGGCTGGATTCCCTCAGAAGCACTGGTATACTTGGGTGATGGTTGTGCCATCTGCGGGGAAGAGTCACCACCACCACACAGACAATATAGAAACACCAGTCAAGAAAAACAATGGAGGGCGCCCGGGTGGCTCAGATGGTTAAGCGTCTGCTTTCGGCTCAGGTCATGATCCCAGGGTCCTGGGATCGAGTCCCGCATCGAGCTCCCTGCTCCTTGGTGAGTCTGCTTCTCTCTTTATTTCTCTCTCTCTCTCCTCCTCTGTCTCTCATGAATAAATAAATAAAATCTTTAAAAAAAAAAGAAAAACAATGGAAATCCTTTTCCTTGAGCCATATAGATGTTCAGAATTACTGATTCATTTGAATCCTAAATATATCTTAGGTTTTTAACCTTGGAAAATAAAGATGCATTTTTTTTTTTTTTTTTTTTTGTAGCAACCACCTTGAAAACAAAATATTTCGTGACTAGAAAATAGGTCTGGGGCGCCTGGGTGGCTCAGCGCCCCAGACCTATTTTGATTGGTTGAGCGACTGCCTTCGGCTCAGGTCATGATCCTGGAGTCCCGGGATCTAGTCCCGCATCGGGCTCCCTGCTGTCAGCGGGGAGTCAGTTTCTCCCTCTGACCCTTACCCTTCATGCTCCCTCTCTCTATCTCATTCTCTCTCTCAAATAAATAAATAAAATCTTTAAAGAAAAATAGTTTTCTTAACTACTTCTTCCGAATCATCATGATGTTGAAAAATGACAACATTCTGTAGAATGCGTTTCTACACCTGTGATTATGATGCTACCATTTAAAAGTCCCACTCATTTTGAAAAAATGAATAATAATGATAGACTCATTCTGTCAGTATTATGGCCAACTGTGTTCTAAATAAACATATGCTTCAGCATATAGACAGTTATAAATGTAGACTTGTGAATTATGATTAATCAAAACTCCTTGATAAGTTATAAAGTTATACATACACATATACATATGTTGATATGTATATATATACATACATATATACATAGGCAAATATTTATGCAAATATGGGCTGTATTTGTTTGTAATATGTAAATTCAGACAAGAAAAATCACCCTGAGCTAATTTACGGAGTAAAGGATAATTTAAGGGTATAGAGTCATCTAATGGAGTACACAGAGAGAAATTTATTTATTGGAGCCACAGGAAGAACTTAAAATGTGATTAGAGAGCTAGTAATGGACAAACATGGATTTTAGGGCATGGATATTTATGCACAGGAAGAATATACTATGAAAGACTTTTTGAGGGAAATTTTAAAGAAAGTGTTAACAGGCTTGAAGCTACAACAGGTTGAAACTTAGGGATCAGTGGGATGATAAAGGCTCTAAGTTTCCCTAGTTATTTACAAACTTCTAAATGGCCCTCTCTTTGTCTTCTATCTTCTCATCTATGGACTTCAGCGCCACCCTCCCTTCCTGGCAGAAGGAATTTCTCTTCCATTCAGTCCATATGGGGACAGAAGTTAAGTCCTCACCCACGGCTCCCAAAATCACATCTTGCAGGTACAATCTTACAGAACAATGGTGTCATTAAATGGTCACAACTTTATTTTCCTGGGAAAGTCTTCCAGTCTAACAGCTTGCTGCTGTTCCAGTCAACTATGGCCTGCTAAAGTGTCATGCTAGGCAGTGTAGAAATGCACAAAGGGCTTTCCAGGAGAGCACCCCAAAGATGGGAGAAAGCCGTATAGGGGTCACCTGAGTGGAACAGATGCTTACAATGTTATATATTGCATAAACTTAAAATCTTTGTGAACTTCCCCATGGTCTCTGCCCCTAGATTTTTACCTTTATGTCTTGGGAGGTTTGTGAGTTAATGCAAATTTGTTTCTCCTAAAAACACTACCTTATTTTCCATCTTTAGCATCAGTGGATGGAGGACTCCAGAAGCCTGAGCAGCTGCATCAGCGTGGTCATCAACAGGCGTGGAGAGGAGCCTCTCCAGCCACAGTCATTCCTGGCCCTGACACTGCAACTGAGCAGCAAGATCAAGATCCGGCCTCTGCCAGATGCCTTCAGCTTCAGCAGGTGGCTGTTCCCACCTTTCTACCTAAGAATGTCCCTCATTCCTAGACACTACTAAAGGAGAAGTGATAGAGCTTGGTGGCACTCAGGGTCCTGGGAACAAGGGAGACTATGGAGACAGAATATGCATCGGGGTTACAGAACACCAAATGGCTGTCCCCAGGCAGCCTAGACAGAATGGCAGTGAAAAAGATAAAGACAATTAAGGTGTCAAAACCCAGGATCTGAAGACACTTTACACAGAGTCCTCCTCCTGCAACATACACAAATTCCCAGGAACCCCTAAATCACAAGATGGTAAAGGGAGACAAGCGGAGACCTACTAGCTGAGACTAGGCTGAACAGAACAGGCTGAGTAAATGCTTACTCAAATGGTTGCTTTTGGCCAGTAAACCAGATAATAACACAGAACTGTCTGTGTTATTTATGCAGCATGGTGTTTATTGATGGATTGATTAACTAACTGATTGTTACAGAAATATTTTAGTAATCACAATGAGGTTTTTTATAAGTTTTTTTCAATGCCTTATTTAAAGTTTTAAAAAATTTTTATATCTCGTCAAGATTAACACCACTTTTAATTTTTAATAAAAAATTAAGTGTGAATTTTAAAGAGTCAAGAAACTTGCAAGGCCCTCTTTAAAAAGGTACTAAATATTGTTTAAAAATGCTATAGTTGGGTGGATGTTCAATCAACTAAAAAACAGAAAGACTAAGTTGTAAAACCATAAAAATTATTTTGATCAGTGTAGCTATAACCTTGAAATGTTAATTTATCACTTTCTATTACTAAAAAAGTTAATAATTATGATATCCAAAACGTCTTTAAAATCTTTAAAGATGAAAGCATTGATGTTATGGTAAGTCAAGTTTTTTCACCACTTGACTTAGCATATTTAAGAAATCTGGTTTATTGAAATGTGCATGCTTCCTCCTATCCTGGAATCATTTGATTACTTTACTTACCTCTACTTCTCCCTTAATTCTAGAAATATGAAACAATCTTAATATTATTCCTGCAATCCCTAAGACATCTAACAGCCAATGCCTGCACACCTGTGCTTGCTTACCTATTCTTCACTATCAGTGTGGGGGAAGGAACCTAGGAGAGCAAAAATCTGGACATGGTTTTGAAGATTACTTCCATGCTTATTTTGAGGATTTACTTCCTTCTGAACCCTAGGAATAATTTACAGCTGTTTCTTTCCTAGCTTCATTTTAGGAGAGCACTTTCTTGTGTTAGAATCCATTTACACTTCACCAGAATAAACCATTCACTCTCTCTATCTAACACACAACCACCATATTCTATTGTGTCATATTTCAAAGTGTCTTTAGTCCACCCTTGGGACAATGACATGTTTTCTTTTCTTTTTCTTTTTTGTCATGGGTTAAATGTTTGTGCAACAATGACACATTTTCTTATTCAAACTATCACCATCCAAAAATCCAATTTATTTTCCAGAATCAATAATGTCATAATTATGCATTGGTAAATAAAAGATTATGGCAAAAAATTGGTTTAATCTACTGTTGATCATAATTGTCAACCTGTCTAAAGATGGTGAAAATAAATATGCTTTTCATATAAAGTTCAAAAAAATAGAAAAAAGCATATTTTTGTAACTAGCATATTAATCAGATTCTTATCAAAATGTACACAAATATTTTAAATGTAAAGAAGCTATGCTTGCAGACTCTCCTATTGTATATGAACCAACACACAGATATGGAAGTTTATTTTTAGGAAGATATGTGTATATTAATATACATGGATATTAAATATATAACATATATTTAGTTCAACAAATGTATAAAGCCACATTTGCAACTTTATTATAAATGTATTTTGAAGATAATGCCTATTAGGACAAAATAGCAATTCAGTTTAAGTTGGAAGGGTTAGCTTTCAACAAATTCTTTTTTTTTTAAGATTTTATTTGTTTATTAGAGAGAGAGAGAGAGAGCACAAGCAGGGGGAGCAGCAGTCAGAGGGAGAGGGAGAAGCAGACTTCCTGCTGAGCAGGGTGCCCAATGCAAGGCTTGATCCCAGGACCCTGGGACCATGACCTGAGCCAAAGGCAGACGCTTAACTGACTGAGCTACCCAGGAGCCCCAGTTTTCATCAAATTTTATGATAAAAGAGAGACAATAATTAGAATTGTTAGATTAGAAAAATAAAATAATCTTCTAATCTCTTTAAATAAACACAAAATAATTATATGACACACAGATAAACACACATACACATACATACTTGGAAAATTAAATTTCTTCCATAATCAGAAAATTGTCTTTTTTACAGATAGATTTCTACATTTTAAAAAACAAATTTTTCTTTCACTTTCAGGACAAAGATTTTAAGATCATAGCACTTGATAATTTCCCATATCAATAGAAAAAGTGTGAGAAACAAAAAAGCAAAGAGAGTTGAAGGAATCTCAGCCTAGGCCAAGTCTTTCCATCTGTCTAAGAAGAAAGTTGATAAGTCATATAATTAGGTGTTGTTTATTTCCTATTATATGGGTGTTAAAGTTTCAATTAATCTTACAGAAAGCTGTAAGAACTGGAAAGTTTAACATAATAACACAATATAGTAGTAATATAATAATATAAAACTATAACAATAATATAAAAGGCTAATATACCTCAAAACATGTAAATCCCATGCTTATTAAGTTATTTTCTTTATAATTCTTCTTCTAGTAAGAAACTGAGTGGCATATCAAGTCCTTAAGAACACACGTGTCTAAAAACCATTAGGAGGTTTCTGAAGTAAAAGGGAACAGATTTACCCTACAGATTTAAAAAAATAGAAAACTAGGCAAATTTAGAAAACAAAGAATGACAGATAGCGGCCATAGGCAGTAAAGAACTACATTCTTTGAAATGTGATAGGTGGTCATCGGGCCAGGTAAAAGCTATTGTTCCCACACCTGTGGCTTGGAGGGAGTTTGCATGATGAGGCCCAGGGAGGGGAAACTCAAATAGAGCCTGGTGGTCTCACTGGATTAAGGAGACATTTGAGACTGAGAAGGAGAGGAAGTTAGCGTTGGTGGGGCAGCATACTAGAGAACAGGGCACTCCCCAGAAAGCCCCAAAGAGCTACAGAGGATACCCCTGAATCTTTAGGTAAGACCTTTCTGAGGAACTGACACTAGGGGAGAAAATCAAAATAATGAGAAGATGAAAACATTCACAAGATCAAGGAAGGAACATTCAAAGCTTATGGACTAACAAGGGTGGAAACCGAACCCAGGAATAAACTTGGAATGTTTGAAGTAATAAATTAATTAATTAATTAATTAATAAGAAAAAGTAGCAAAGGCAGTAAATGAAAGAGTGAAAGAGATCAAGTAAACCTAGAACAGATGTTGCAGGGCTGTCTAGGCCTTGATTTAAATGATCAATTGTGTTGTTAATATGTTATAAGCCATTGTAGGAACTTGATGTCAGCTCATTTGTATCTGAGAATAATCACACTTGCTGCTCAATACTGGACGTGTTATAGTGGAACAAAAATGAAAACTGTGAGACCAGTTAGAGTTTGAGATAGTCCTGGTGAGGCCTGGTGAAGGTCATGGTGGCGGTTGTAGAGACATTGATAAAAAGAAGAATGAGTATGATATCTGTATTCAGAATATATTTGATATTCATCTTTAGAACATATTTTCCCAGTGAAGTCAAAAGTTTACCAATGGGTTAGATATAGTGTGTGAAGGAAAAAGAGGAGTTCGAGATAATTTATAGGTTTTTGACTGGCACAGAAGAGTAGACTGTGGTAGCATATACTAAGATAAGAAAGGTTTTTAGGGAGCTAGGATCTGTCCCTGTTATGATGGCTAATTGCAGACACCAAGATAGATGTAGGTCATAGAAGGTGTCTAAGGCAGGAGTGGTAAGCTGGAAAATAACAATATTAAACATGTAGAAAAGGATGAGATCACACAGGTTGAGAGCATAGAGTGAAATTAGAAGAGTGCTCAGGAAGGTCCCTAGGATACTCTGATCTTCAGAAAATGACAAAACTGTATATAAGATTAAGAAGGAGTGGCCAGTGAGGTCATGGGAAATTCTAGAAATTGCCATTTCCCTGAAGCAAAGAATTTAAAGTAGTAACAAGGAAGAAGGGTTAGTGTGTCATACCCGAAGTTATTGAGAGATGAAGTAGAAGAAAATCAGAAAATTAATCACCAGTTTCGATGACTTTAACAAAAACAGTACAGTGGCAAGATAGAGCCAAATACTTAAATAGAACAAGATGATAAGAGAATGAGGATGAACAAGTGAAAATAAATGAATGAGTTTAGGCTATTTCAGGCAACCCCAAAAGGTGGAAAGCATGGGATAAACTTACTTTTAATATGTTAGTTAGGGGCGCCTGGGTGGCTCAGTTGGTTAAGTGTCTGCCTTTGTCTCAGGTCATGATCTCAGGGTCCTGGGCTCTAGTCTTGCACTGCAATGGGATCCTTCCTCAGTGGGGAGCCTGCTTCTCCCTCTCCCTCTGCTTCTCTCCCCTGATTGTGCTCCTCTCTCTCTCTCGTTATTTCTCTCTGTCAAATAAGTAAATAAAATCTTATAAATAAAATGTTAGTTACATTTTCCAATAATCTTTTCACTGTTTTAACCTTTAGATGTCTTTTCAGTCATGCTAATTCTAAATCTAATACCAAAAGTCCAGTTGTTTATTCAAAAAGAATATAAAAGGTATGCTATATTCCCAGTGTTTAGAGACTTTGGGGACACTCTGTAGTATATCTGTGTTTGGATACTCTGTATTTTGAGCAGTTTCTCTTTAAAGCAGCTCAGAAAAATGGAGCAGAATTTGTATGGAGTGTGGGAATCAAAGGACTTTCTCTTTTTATTGCCATCTTTTTGTATATTTTATTCCTCTGATGGATGAAATTAATTCATATTTACAGGCCCATGGGATTTATTCTTTAAAAAGAAATACAAGTAGTATAGAGAAAAAAGATATGTTTGCCTAAAGGTCATTAAGAAAGCAAGAGCAGAAGGAATAAAGGGTAGATACTATGGGGGGATTAGCTTTTTCTTGTAGAGAATGAGGTATGTCTTCCATTTTAATGTTAATAGAGCATATTATTTTAGATAGCACAAACTTAACTAGCTTGATGAAACTGATAGTGGGTTGATAAAATACTCTTAAAATCACATCAATTTTCTTACGACTTCTATGATGGGGTCACCATATGGGAGTGAGTGCGAGGAAGTAAAAGTTTGATTCCAGAGGAAATTATGAGTAAGTAATCTTGGCAAGGGAGCAATTGATTTTACCAGGGAAGAATGGAAGTATTGATGGACACTATTGAGTTCGTGTCTGAGATTTGTAACCACAAATTTGAAGTGAGTCCAGCTATCCCTGTTGTGTGATATTTCTCCCACAATACTCAACTGCATTGGTTCAGGAAAATGATGAAGGGGTACTTGAGTAAAACCAGAATTGGAGTTTTGTAAGGTAAGTGATTTGGAAAAGAGATGGGTAAATAAGTTAAGGGAACTCCAAGGGAACAGTAAAGAGCTGAAACATATAAATTTACATGGATTTGGAGGAAAGTGATCACATGCATGAGCTAAAACATAATTAGTAGGAGTAAGAAAGTGAAATGTAAATCTTGATAGGTCAAAGAATTCTTGGTGAAAGGAAACTATGATAAGTTAGCTAAGAGTGGAGTTAATGAACAGAGTGAGATGTTGGAAAATGGATTGCTTTTCATGATGACAAGGTCTAGTGGTGGCTGAGGTGGAACTAAAGCAAAGCAAAAGAAAACAAAACAAAACAAAAAAACAAAAAAACAAAAAACAAACATTGCTAGAGCTAAAGAGTGAAGGAATGGAGAGATCAGTGTTGTGTGTATCATTTGTTTGGATTCTGAAACCACGAAAAGCTAAAGTAGTGAGGAGGAAGACCATAAGTTTAGTGATGAAAAAATGGCATGGACATGAGCAGTAATAACAACAAAGAACCATGAGTGGAATGGTCTGAGTGTACATGTTTCACATGGCTTGAGCTTTTGAAGGAGGTAGGAGAAACCAGCATTAGTGGACATGGAGGACATGTTCACCATCTGAAGACCTCACATAAGTAGAGAGTGGTAGAAAAGACAGATTGCTTTTGAGAAGTCATTGGGGAAATCAGTATTAATAGGAGACAGACAGGTGTCATTTAGAGGAAAAAGATTAAAAAGAACCTTCGGCGGGGGTGGATGATTGCATTGAGCAGTGAATAAATGCTGGCAATTCGGGGTTGATATATTTACTTAGGGTTATATATGTGACAAGTAATCTCAAAGCTTATGAAATATGTTATATTCCATTGAACTAAAGTAGCCTCACTACTTATCAAAAATGAATACATACATACATACATGATTTTGCTTTTACCTAGTCAGTTGAAATAATAATTTCCAAAATGTGTCAGTGTAAAACAAGTTATTAATTAGTGCATAAACTTATTAATTATCTCATAAACTTAAGTGTTAGAAATTTGTACTGTTTGTGTGATATATGCAAGCAGAATCCAGGCAATAAAACAATAAAACAAAAAAGAATTTTGTAACAGTAAAGCATTGTGCTTATTCAGTGTAGAACATGGTGGTGGAGTACTTTAAATCTACCCATTTCCAAGCCAACATTCCACTCTGTCCTCAGCAGCCCCCAGGCTCTTATTCGCAATCTTCAACTCTTTGCCCTAAATAAAAGTGGTTTTATTCATGCTCTCCAGTTCTTGTCTTCCCATCACCTATTAAGCCCTCTCTAGTCAGGCTTTCCAACCTTCACCTCCTCCAAAAGGCTCTTGTCAAGGTCTTTGAAGATATTCTTGCTGCCAAATCCTTTTTTCAATTCTTCTCCATATCCAATTTGAGCTCTTCATTGAGATCAGATGACACAGATGACGACACATTTCTTGAATCATTGTCTTCCCTTGACTTCCAGGACACCATTCTCTTTCACTTCAAGTTCTGTATCTGTGGCTCTTACACCTTAATATCCTTTACAAGCCCCTCCTTGTCTCCATGAGTTCAATTATTGGACTTCTTTTCACTGTCTACTTTCACTCTTCATATGCTCTAATCTAGTGTTCAGCTTTACATAGCCTAATCTTCAGATTCCTATATCCAATAATGTTGCAACATCCTCACTTACGTATATAATAAGTAACTTTGATTTGGATATTTTCCAAAAAGAACCATTTGATGCTTCACAAAATAAACACCTTTTGCCTTTTCCATTGTCTTCCTCATCTTTGCAATTGGCGATTCATTTTTTTCCCACTTCTCAGGCCAATAAATATTTCTTGTGCATCTCATATCCAACCTATCAATGATATTTTATTGGCTATATCTACAAATTATATATATATATATATATATGCAGAATCCCACCACATCAGTCCGCACTGTCCAGTCTCTAGCCATCATTATTTCTCATTAAAGGGTTGCAAAAGATTTTTTTTGTCTCCCAGTTTCTACCTTTGCTCTGCTAACATCTATTCTCCACTCATCAGCAAAAATATCCTTTAAAAAATGAAAATGAAATCATGACATTCACATGTTCAGATGCACTCAATAGAAGCCAAATTCCTGCTGCGGCATATGTGATCTCTGCTAAATTTCTGACTTCATCTCTTATTCACACCACTCCTGGCTAACTCGCTGACTTATTTCATAAGCATTCTAAGTATGTTCCTGTCACAAGACCCCTGTACTCTTCTCTCGCTTGAGATGTTCATTTCCTAATAAGTGTGTGGCTTGCTTCTTCACGGTCTGCAGATTTCTGCTCAGTTGTTTCCTTTTCTTAGGCTCTTTCCTAATCAACTTTTATAAAATAGTATTCCAAAGTATTTTTGTCCCTTTTCAATTATTTTTAACACAGCACTACCGCCACCTGAATATATTATTTGTTCATTTTTTTTCCCCTTTGATTAAAAAAAAAGTTCTGAAAAGGAGAGAACCATTCCTGTTTTGTTCAATGTTCCATTCCTGGCTTGTTAACACCTATTAATATGTATTGAATGATAAGTGAAAGGATAAATATAGAATTTTATAAAATTATTAACTTACTAATGGGCATTAGATTTCCAAGGGATAAAAATGTTAAACTATTTTCAAACAAACTATATCTATACCTATTTCCACCCAGGAGTAAACCCTGGATTAGGGTTTCAAAGAACACTCTTTGGGAAGACCTGATAGCTGTCAGATGGATCTGTAGTCAAAACTGTGGTTTCTAGGAAAGTGCACCTGGTACACATAAAGAGGACACTCTTGTCCTCTTTATTTTGCTGTGGTAAGAACATATGTTAACATGTGAAATCTATCCTCTTAATAAATTTGAAATAAGCAACACATTACATTGACTATAGCTACAATTCTGTACAACATATCCCTAGAGTCTGTCTATATCACTTATCTAAAACTTTACGCCTATTTAATAACTCCCCATTTCTCCCTTCCCCCAGGCCTTGGTAACCACCATTTCAATCCTGGATTTTATGAATTCGACTATTTGAGAAATATTTACTGACAAGTGAACGGACATATATATATATATATATATAAATGTACACACACACACATACACACACACACACACACACAATGAAACACTATTCAACCTTAAAAACAGATAGTAAGCCGGCTGCCTAGGTGGCTCAGTTGGTTAAGAGTCCGACTCTCGATTTTGGCTCTGGTTATGGTCTCCAGGTTTTGAGATCGTGCCCTACATCAGGGTCCATGCTAGGCGTGGAGCCTGCTTAGAATTCTCTCTCTCCCTCTCTCTCTGTCCCTCCGTCCACCTCCCTCTCCCTCTCAAAACATGGTAAGCAACATTCTCAGTGGGTTGTTTATTTGGCCATCTTTCTCTGAATATAACAAATATTGCATCAGCATTGAGGGATTTTGTGCAATGGGTTAGAAAATACCAAAGTGAATATAGTTCTTGATCCATATCACCAAAACTGAATGATCCCATAAAAGCTCTTTTATTTTCATTAAAGCAAATGCATTATATATCTACTTTGTTAATATAATTGTATTTATACAGACTGAATAAATAGACTTCAGGATCAGAATTTACAAGATATACTCATCAAAGTTCTTATTGCATCTTATGTTGTCTCACAGCAAGATAAGCAATTTGAATAAGTACATTTTATTTCCATTGAGTTATTGCTATCATTATATAGTTACCCCCAGAATGACACAACTCCACTGTAGCAGGCTTTGTATGACTAAGGGCTTCCATTAATGTAACCTCATAAATTTCTAAAAAGCCAAAATGAGAGCTTTTGTTTTTTCAGTGTATTTATCAAACAATGAGTTCATATTGTTGGCTCTAAAAACCTTACTTTAAAGTAATTAAAAGCAGTACTTATGTCACCCAAGGGTAATTGCTGCTTATTTATTTATTGTTTTATAATTTACCTTCATTAGTTCAGAGTGACAAGGCCAGTTGTAGAACAAGCATCAAGTTATTAGCATGTTATGACCATTTGCACTCAAATAGTCAGTGGAGTGAAAATTTCAACAAACAGTATACCAACTTGAATGTGATTCAGCAAGTGATATAGACCTCAAACAGGAAAATAAAAGCACACAACTGAATTTGATCAAACATATTTTTCTGTGCCATTAAGTGGATAAAAACAAAACAAAAAATCACGGACGTTAAAATTGATCCACAGATGGGCGCTCAGGTGGCTTAGTCAGTGAAGCATCTGCCTTCAGCTTAGGTCATGATCTCAGAGTCCTGGAATCGAGCCCCACATTGGGCTCTTTGCTCAGTGGGGAGTCTGCTTTTCCCTCTCCCTCTCCCTCTGCGCTTTCTCTCTCTCACTCTCTCAAATAAGTAAATAAAATCTTCAAAACAAATTGATCTACAGATACATGCACCATTATATTTAAGTAACCCATTTGAATCATTGAGGTAAAGATGTTTCATTGGTCAAAGTAACTCCTACCTTTTTTTCAGAGTCATCTGATATTATCTCTATATCTATCTAGAAAACACATAATCAAACATCATTTCTGTGTGCCTGTATTTCTGTGTCTGTATTATCTCTGTAGAAATTAGTGCCATGATCTCAAATTTAAGCATAGATCCAGCTTGAAGCTAAATAAATTCAATTAGTCTTCTCAATTCTCTTCAGGAACTTAAAGATAAATGTGGGTATATGCTTTTGTTGCAAGTCCAAATACTATTTTTCAAAAAGTTTAGACATATACATAAGTATGAATATAAAGATACACAAGGGAAACTGACCATTGCTGCTTTATTGTACCTAAATGCTAAGTGAATGGAACCATTATTTCATTCTTTTTTTTAATGTTTTATTTATTTATTCATGGGAGTCAGAGAGAGAGAGAGAGAATGAGGCAGAGGCAGAGAGAGAAGCAGGCTCCCCGCCCAACAGGGAGCCCGATGCGGGACTCGATCCCAGGACCCTGGGATCATGACCTGAGCCAAAGGCAGCCGCTTAACCAACTGAGCCACCCAGGCGTCCCCGTTATTTCATTCTTTAAATAAATGTGAAATAAGCACCTACGAAATTCTAGTAAGGAGATTTTGGATTATTCAGTAAGACCTATGTAAAATAAAATCTCTAGGCAGATTTCAGTGTTATATTAATAAAGTATTAAAAATAAAAAAAATATCATTGTTATTGTTATTAGCCATACTGCTGGCTTATTGTGAACTTGGTACCATGGTGAACTTATTACATGTATTAACTCACATACTCTATGAAACAAGTTTTGACCCACATGATGAAACAGCACCGGGGAAGTAAGGTAGCTCCTCTGTGTCCCATGGCTAATAGGTTTCAGAACTGGGAGTTAAAACCACACCATCGAATTCTAGATCCAAATGCCCTAACTACTGTATCCCGCTGTGCCTCTAGTAAAAATCGACAAAATGTGCCTCTAAAAATGTGTCAAAAATACCATGATTACTAACATAAAAGGGCCAGTTTAAAAAGTGGACAGGTCAGGGGCACCTGGGGGGCTCCGTCAGTTAAGTGTCTGCCTTCAGCTCAGGTCATGATCCTGGAGTCCTGGGATGGAGTCCCAAATCCCTGCTTAGCGGAGTCTGCTTCTCCCTCTCCCCCACTTTGCTTGTGCTCTCTCTAGCGATCTCTGTCTCTCTCAAATAAATAAATAAAATCTTTTTTAAAAAGTGGACAAATCAAGGGATGCCAAATCTTCTGTATTGACTTGAATAAAGCAAGTCAAGAGACACTTTACACAGCATAGCGCCCAGAGGCTGGATCTTCGAAGATGAGCCAGTGTCTATGACATAGATAAGTTCATGGGGAAGTGCAACTCAAGAAAAAACTTCAGGTACAAAGTAATCTGGAATCATGAGGGAATTGCAGATTGTTCGGTATGCTGTAATGGAGGTGGAGAAGTAAATGAGAGAACTTTGACAAGGAAGACCGTTCTCATGCTTCCAGGTTTTAGTCATGTATATACTAAATAATTTTAGGTACATCCAGAGCAGAATTTTAAAGTATATGTTTATTTTAATACAACTAAAGAAAAAAATGCATATAAACAGTTACTGAGGTTTTGTTTAATGCATACTGTGAGGCTGAAATAAGTATTTAAATTGAAAATGATGAATTGATTTAAAGAAAACTACTAAGTGTACCATAGTGCATAGCTACGCAAAACATAAAGTCTGAAAGATGGTTTGGAAATTGCATCTGTGTACAAAATGAGGACATTGACTTCAATCCTATGAATGGTTAAGAATAGTTGAAAGATTAAAAGCATTTCCATGTTACACTTTTCATCTTGAAACTATTCACTCAGCAGGACCTGCCTAAGTCCAGGTTTGATGTGGTTGTTGATGAAGCACTGGGACGAAGGCAAAGGACACAGATCAGGTGCCTGGGGTGATTCGGGGTTGGGCAAATGTGGGGCTACTGGTACCAGACAATGAAATGCAAGACATAGAACAACAGTTGTTTGGTTTTATATTTTGGTGGGGCAGGTTGAATTTCAGATTCAGATATATTCAGATTGAATGCCCAAGCACAAATATGGACGGGCTGGATGTTAAGAGAGCAGCTAAGCACTTGGCCAGGGAAAATAACTTTCACCACGGGAATCATTGCACACATAAACAAAGCACAAGTTGAAATACTATATATATATATATATATATATATAGATTTCATACTGTGAGAAACAGTGATCATACAATGGTTCAAGACCCTTGGATTTAAATATCTAGGACACACAATACAAATAGACTTGCTGTTTATGTTGAACCTATTCAGTCAGAATTTGTATGTGTTGGGTGGGTATTTAGTGCCCTTCCCAGTCTTCTTACTAGATTCCCGCTCCTTAGGATTTCCATATTGTATACACCAGTATGATAAGAAAGACTAGAATCATTGAATACCTCATTTGGGGAAGACAAGAGCCATTAAACTGCCAATCAGCATTATCCAAATGTCTGCCTCCGCTTACCTCATTCCTCACATTCTTTTCTCCTTCTAGCTAACTGCTTTCAATATGTAGTTTGCTTGCTCTCAGACTCTTGTCACAACCTCTTCTTAATTGCCCTAATTCACATCCTACAACTTTGCAATACAGAAAATGAATAAACTTGCCGTGAACTAACAGTTATGGAGTATGACACGGAACACACTCCTTTTTTCCAGCTTTGTCATTATGCTCCATTTGGAGCAACCAAGGCTCCCCTAAACACAGATTGTTTCTCTCACCTTCACAAAATAATGCTAGAACTCTCAGCTTGAAAGTTCTCTGCTTATCTTTTTAATCAGGCAACTAGCTCGGTTATCAGGAAATTCTTATTTTATTTATTTTATTTATTTTTTTAAAGGTCTTATTTATTTGTTTGACAGAGAGAGACACAGCGAGAGAGGGAACACAGCAGGGGGAGTGAGAGAGGGAGAAGCAGGCTTCCCGCAGAGCGGGGAGCCCGATGCGGGGCTCAGTCCCAGGACCCTGGGATCATGACCTGTGCCCAAGGCAGATGCCTAACAACAGAGCCACCCAGGTGCCCCAGGAAATTCTTATTTTAGACAGTGGCTTAGGTTGGGGTGAAATCTGCTTCCCTGTAACTTCCAGTGATAATTTCTAATTCTGTCCTCCTGTCTAGTAGAAATATGTGTGTCCTCTTTTACACATGACAGTCCTTCATGCCATCAATAATGTGGCTAACAAAATTAGGTCATTGTATTAGACAATCTCAATTACAATATACTTACCTAACATCAACATAGTATAAATTATTTTAAATATGTGTGCATATTTTATGAAAATGATACAAGCTTGCCTCAAGGTATACCTATATCTACATGTAACCCAATTCTGCCTTATAATACCAGTATTAAGTTATATAGTGCCTATAAAAAATATTTTTAAGCAAACAATCATTTATTTGTGAGTAAAATGATGTTCTAATAATTAGAAGGAAATAACACATTTGTTTTGAGTGAAATTCAAGTCTACCACTTATTAATAGTGTGATCTTGAGAAAACCATTTAATTATCTTATAATTGGTAGATACAGTGCTTTTATTACACTATTACTATTACTAACAGAAGGACATTTGTTGTTTGCTGGTCTTGTGGTGTTGCACACTTTTTTAAAAAAATCTTGCCTCATATATTCCTCATGTATAGAGAGTATTCCAGGAATACTCTAAAACATGAAATATATTGTTTATTTCCTTTAAGGAATAGACCTATTGTCATATCCCTTGCTATTACCACACATACAAATGTGTAGAGACTTTTTATATGTATAAATATGTGGGCATCTGAGTTAACCTCTTAATAGTATTCATTGGGATCATCATTAGATCCAAGATCATGACATGGCAAACACGACAAATGATGTTGGAGAAGGAGTGTGGACTACTTCCTTATACTAGAACACCTCTCTCATATTTGCTTTGGTTTATATGGCCACTTTATTTCAAGAAAATAAAGTCATAATGAAAACTTGAAGTTATTAAATGCATGACAGTTAAGGAAACTGTTCTATCTGAAAGTATGTTACACTAGGCTGTCAATACCCTTCCTCTTATCACCCTCGCCACTCTAACAATTATTTTTCCAAGGAAAAAAGAGAAAGGAGAATTGGTCAGAAATGGAATATGGTTTAAGCAGGTAAACATGTGAAGTACATCCTTTTAAAATTTGCCATAATATTACTTCCACTTCTACTCCTTGACTTCAGCTTTGACAAGTGGAGGGAATCGTCCCACTCTACTTTTATTGGAATCTTTTCTAGATGGAGGCACAAAGGTAAATGCCTTAAGGACAAGGGTCGGTATGGTACTACTGATGCTATTCCCAACTTCTTTCAATGAGTCTGGCAACTATTAGGCTTGTAACTTTTTTTTTAATGAATATGTTACTACCACATCATGACTTCATTCACTATTCATTATTCATTCATCCATTCAGCAGGTTCTAATAATTACCTACTGTGTTCTAATGCACTGTTTAAGGCTTCAGTTTTCCTGCCCTTACCCTCCAGACTATTTCCAGAAAGTTCTTTTTAACATTTGAATCTCACCATGCCATCCTCTTGCTTAAATCTCTCAATGAATCTCTAACACCTTCGTGATAAGTTATATAATTTCCAAAGCACAGAATATGCTACCCTTTATCACTTGAGTTCTGTCCTACCTTTATAGACACCTGTCTTGTCAACCCCACACTTGTTCTTACTCTATTCTATAACTACATCAATTTGTGTTTCCCCAAATATAATGTACTCTCTCACCTCTCTGTGCATTTGAGTGTGTGTGTGTATATTTATATATATACTATATATAGTAAATATTTTTTCAACCTTTCATCATATTTTACTCATGAAATCATATTCTCATTAACATTAAAAACTATTTATTGAGTTCTTTTTCTTTTTTTTTTCTTGACCACACATTGTGTTAGACACTATATAAAATGCAGTACTTAATCCTTAAAACAGCCATTCAAGTAAATCAAACCTAACCCTATGCTACAGAGGAAAAACAGAGGCACAAAGATGTCAGTTTATCCACTGTCTTAAACACCCCTAACATAATAGAACAACCTCATTTCAAGGCAGATATTGGATCCATTCTGCCATACTTTCCTTCCTTTTTTATACAGTGCTGGATTTGGTTTGCTAATTAGTAATCTAGGACTTTTAAACCTAATTTTACTCATAAATTGGTCTATAATTTCCTTTCCTACATTGTCCTTTCTTCATTTAGTATTAAAATAAATAAACAAATAAATAAATAAAGTACACACACATATATTAACTGAGATGGCCTTAACTTTGCCCTCAGCTTAACTAAACTTGAGACAGATTTCTTCCTGACTATAGACTCTTGACCTTCTTTTTCTTAGAACATTTCCTTTAGAAAACTTGCAATTGTAAATTCTTTCTCTGCTCCTTTGAAATGTAAATCTTCTTCTAGCCTCTTGCCAGTTTTATAACCCAGGAGTGTTTTTCTCAAGGACCTGGAGGCCATCTCTTTGAAAGGTAATCATGGTGGAAGACAGGGTCTTTATCGTTCATTCTCTATGGGAAGTCAGCAAGAGCTGATCAACAAATAGAGATAGCCTAATTACCTAGACCAGCCTCCCCGCTAACATTCTCCAGGACTTGTCCACTGGTTCGCAGTGCTTAAACACTCTCCCACCTTTTGTTTCTGTGGACTCAAGTTCCTTCTCTCTTCCCTATAACAACGAGTTTGAATAAAGTCTTTCCTGCCTCTTTAACTTTGTCTGGTGCAATTTTCTTGACAATATACATAAACTTACAGTGTTGCTGTTTTCACCTCTTCCTTTTTTTCTGTCCTTGTAGTTTTAGACCTTAAAAAAAAAAATCGCTTCATTGTTGTATGAAGTGGGTCCAAGGAAGAAAAGCATATGATTTATTTATCATCTGGAACTAAAAATATCCCTCTGTTGGATGTATTCAATTTCTAAAAAAAAAAATAGGACTTCTGTTTCTTTATAGCAGGAAGAGTATTTATATTAGCTGGGTATGCAATGTCCTTTGGAGCTGCTACTAATAATTCTTTGAGGAAATAAGATTTTGAACTTCCTTTCTTGATATGAATTCCATGAGCATCATTTTTGTCTTCTATTTTAATATATTTAAGAACCAGCTCATGGGCAGGCGCATATTTGGGACTACACATGTGTTGAATGATTCAATTAATTTACAACTTCTGTCTAGAGTATCTCCTCCATGAGGTCATTTTCACAATTACTCCATGCACAGTTCCTCATGGGATTGGTCCAGTGCTGTGAATGGCACTTCTCCTTCCAGATCTTATAACTGGAAATGGGTCCATTCTCCTCATATGATGACGCCCACATTTGATAATGTGTTTCTTGAGAACAGTTACATTGACTATCTTCTTTACTTAGTAAAGTGTACTTTATTTGTGTCTGATTCCCAGAGACAAGCTGTGAGCAATCTATGTTCAAGGAAGTAGATGACTTTCTAAGTCCCAATATGGGAAGATAGCTTTAAATACATAAACAATATTTTAATAAGTTTTAAATATTTAAAATAATTTTGCTTATACATTTCACTATACCCCACTATTTTTTCCCCATGTAAAGACTCTGTAGTTTGAGGTGGTTGAACATTAATATTGCCACAAATACTTGGAGACAATTTCTGTATAAAAATTTAAGAAAAGAAGCAATCATATAATGTAAAATTAACCTGTTGTGAGAGTCCATATGATTTTACCAGGAAGTCTCATTTTCATAGTAGGTCTCTCCAAGCTATTATCCACCAAGATAATAGAATGATCTTTTAAGATATAAATAATTAGTGTCACTCTTCTTCTTAACAACAACAACACACACATACACACACACATATACACAAAGAAACAACCATAAACCTCCCTTGTCTCATGAAATAACGTGTAAATTCTCTTACTTTGTGTTTAGGCCTCTATCTGGGGCTTTGGTGCCTGGCTTGGGTCCTGGTCTGTGTTACGGATCTCAATCCATAACTACAGGTCACAGGTCTCAATCCATAACTATAGGTCACTCCTGAACCTCTAAATGATTTGGCATTCTTCACATTGTACTTCAAAAAATGAATTTTGAATGACATTTCCTCAATTATTTTCAATGGATATGTAATGTTTAAAAAGTTGAAGGTTTTCTTAATACATTAGACCACACAATTCTCCATCTGGAGAGTGAAAATAATTACAGTCTATGGAAATATTTTTTTATGATATTAAAAGGCTGCATGTGGTTGACATTGTTTTCAGGGTCAGCAGAGTTAAATTCAGTTAGAGAAGAAAGGTTTTCTCATTTTGATAATTTGAGAACACTCTTCTAAGGGAGAGAATGATGTCAGTGATACTGCTTCTTTTATGTTTAAAGGATAAAGAAAAGTTTTACTTTTATCAGACTCAGAAAGAAGTGACACTCTACTAAATATTTAAAGAGGGTCTTATACACCTTAGAAAAAGTTTGAATGAATTCTTTGTGGAAATAGCATCTGCAGAGAAAAGAGGAAATACATTAAACTTTAGCATTTATTGTAGTTTATTATAAGAATTTATATGAGACTATGAATATCATTTAATATACCATATAGTAGCATACATTTTAATACATTTAGAGAACATATTCTGAAACTCTATTCTAGTGAAGTATGACACTGCTCTGAGAATAAAACTGGCTCATTTTTACCCTAGCCCTGAATATTTTTTTTTCTTCAGCAATGATTTAAATGGCTTTTAGGCACTCACTCAAGGAGTTTTATACATTACTCTGCCCATGATAAAAAATGTGTACTGATCTCCAAGTCTGACTTTATTTCATTGCTAAGCTCCTTACCAACTAGATTTGACATCACTGTATTTGTCTATGCTCTTCAGGCTTTTAATTTAGGTAGGAAATACAATGCCACACCTTTTCAGACTTTAGGAGGTAATTATCTCTCTCTTCTCAGAACCAACTTCTGCAAAGGATCCGAGGATTGTGTGTGATGGAAACTGAAGGCACAGTACTCAAGGGTCTATGAGAATGCTGAAAAGACAAATTTCTGCTCTGTGAATTAGGGATGCAGGCAGAAAGGAGGACAGCTTGGTTAACAAGCACAGAAGATAAAACAAAGCCATTGTTTCTGCTTCCTGTTTCTTCTCAGGTTTGTCTCAGTCAACCACCACATTTTGGGAGGAGGGAACTGTTTTGAGGCTCAGAAAGAGAAATCTTTGTATAGTGGTGACTATGTCTTTTCCATTTAATTCAACTTTGCTTAGTAAATAACCATGCAAAAAAACCCAAGTATAGATTTTAATAAAGGTGATAATTTATAAGAGCCATCCTGCAAGACTAAACATGACTTGGACATTTTGCTGTTAATATAGAATCTCATAGGGCGCCTGGGTGGCTCAGGTGGTTAAGCGACTGCCTTCGGCTCAGGTCATGATCCTGGAGTCCCGGGATCGAGTCCCGCATCAGGCTCCCTGCTCAGCGAGGAGCCTGCTTCTCCCTCTAACCCTTCCCCCTCTCATGTACTCTCTCTCTCTCTCTCATTCTCACTCTCTCAAAATAAATAAATAAATCTTAAAAAAATATATATAGAATCTCATAAAGGGCACCTGGGTGGCTCAGTCAGTTAAGTGTCGGACTCTTGATTTCAGCTCAGGTCATGATCTCAGGGTCTTGAGATCGAGCCCCTCATTGGGCTCCATACTGGGCATGGAGCATGCTTAAGATTTTGTCGCCCCCTCTCCTCCCCCACCCCTCAACTGCATGCTCTCTTTCTCTCTCTCTCTAAAAAAAAAGAGAAAAAAACAGAATCTCATAAATCCTAGATGCAAAATAGAGTGAGAGTCCTGTGTTTGTTTTGCTTTTTGTACTTGGCATAAGTATACTTGATTCTTAAGCTTGGTGGCACATTTGGATAACATGAGCAGGTTTATAAATCCTAATATACAGGCCTTATCACATACCAGTTTAAATCAATATCTCTAAGTGTGAACCAGAATATAGTATTTTTAAAAATTTCTCAGATGATATCAATGTGCAGCCAATGTTCATAAACATTAATATAAATCATTCCTTGGAAGGTAGAGCTAAAGATTACTTTAAATAAATAGTATTATTATCTTATGAAAACATTAAGATGTACAGAAAAGATATCAATTTTAATTTAAAAGTTGCATGGATCAAATTTAACCACTGTTCATGTACACTTCAAAAGATTTAATTTTCCAATTTTCCAATTGAATTGATACTACAAACTCTCCAGAGAATTTGCAAGGATTATAAATAATGGATAATGTCAACCATATAATTAGTGAATAAATAGCTGCACATGAAACAGAAGTGATTTTGGTATATTCTCAGATAAAATTATATCTTCTAATGCACATTTCTTTTCCCTCTATACCTTTGGCTTTTTTTTTTCCCTGCCATCAAAAACTTAATGTTGGTGGTGGCAAGGGTGGAGGGGAGATAAACTTATCCCAACCTTCCATTTCTATGTTTTAGGTGAAGTTGATACTTCTCTGTCTGTGAGATCAGGTCTGGCCAAAATAGTACACCCTTTTCCAGAAATGCTGTGTTTAGTCCAGAGAGGGGAATTTAATCCAGTGTAGGCCAATGAGAATCAGTACCCAAACTTTTGTTCAAACTGCTGAAACACAAGGAATTCCCTTCATGTTGGTGTGGTGGTGCAAAGATGTAGGGCTGGACTCTGTCAACCATATTGCTATCAAATAGATTCTAGTAACAAATAGGAGAGTAGAATCATTGTAAGTAGAGAGACCAGATTCTGGTGGATTTTTGAAAGTCCCTTGATGAAGTGGTTCCTCAACCTAAATAAATTCATGAGCTACCAATATATATTTTTTTCTCTTTTCCTTTCTTTCTTTTCTTTTTTCCTTTTTTTTTTTTTTACCTCCCTTTGGGTCAATCTATAGCCTAGATTGCATTTTCTGAAATTTTCAGCAAAAAGATTCCTAAATATATACACATTAAAAATATCTTTTATTATTTTTCTACCCTTGTATGTCTTTATAATTTATGATCTGAAAATAGATAACTACTTATAGTTCACAAAATAAATCATTAATGTATGGCCTTCTTTCTTTATATGTGCTTTATTTCTACCACACAGAATAGCTTTCACTTATTTTTCTTCTATAGAAATCACGTCTCTGCAAAAACTTAGATCAGATATTAAATCCTTATTCTAGCTGCAACGTCCAGTAAGAATTATTTCCTTCTCCTCCTGATTAACTTTGACTTACATTAGGTAATCTTACCGTATATCTGAAAACAAGATCATGACTTACTCATCTTTTAACTTCCACATTTAGTGCAATGGCTAGTATAGATTACAATCTCTATTAATATTACTGAATTAGGGGCGCCTGGGTGGCTCAGTTGGTTGGGCGACTGCTTTTGGCTCAGGTCATGATCCTGGAGTCCCAGAATCGAGTCCCACATCGGGCTCCTTGCTCAGTGGGGAGTCTGCTTCTCCCTCTGACCCTCTTCCCTCTCGTGTTCTCTATCTCTCATTCTCTCTCTCTCAAATAAATAAATAAAATCTTTAAAAATATACATATATTATCGAATTAACTGAACTGACTTTCTCCAAGTTAATAAAATGGTCAGATTGGCTTCATGAATACAATTGCAATATTCACAACAAAGGCAGCAATGTCTCAAATGTTTGACAATGCCTGAAAATTTGCATTTCATTCCAGGTGTGGCCCTTTTGGAGGAAGAGAAGAAATAACAGCAAATTAGAATATTCCTATAAGAAATTATCTGGCTGAATCACTGAAATTGGTGTATTTAAAGCAACTCAAGAAACTTGAGATATCTATTCTGATGGTTGTTTTTAACATTTGAAGAACAGTCCTATGTTGAACTAGAGAACAAAACTAAAGCCAGTGGCAAAATTTATGAAGAAATTGGGAGCATATGTAAGATATGTCGAACAATTAAAAAGATACTCCTGGAACAAATAGAAAGATACACTCTTCATCTTCAGAGAGGGTGACGTTCTTTGTCCTTTAAAAAACTCTCAAAGAAAGAAGAGAGGTATATGGGAGAATTTGTAGAAAACCTTTGCACCTCTAAATTTTTTTGATTCAATAATGCATTATGAATATTACTGATCTAAAAATTAAGAGACCAAGACAATACCCAAGTAGTGATGATCAGGTAGTTGTGCACACATTTTATTGTCTCATTTGCTAGTGAGTGGATAGGATCTAAATGATCTGGAATATTTTTCCCAGCTTAAGACTTCTATACTTTTGTCTTCATTTCTTTTCATCTATAGTACAACTTTGCTTGAATTTTTCTTAATCTTAATTAGTATTTTACCTTGATGAGCAGTCTGGAATCAAATTAGAAAAAATACACATATAACTGAAAATGTTTAACTGTATATATGAATGAAAGTGAACTATTAACATACAAATTAAGAGTTTCAAGTATCTAAGAGAGAAGTAAGAACTTTAATTTGCATGCATTTAAAATTATTCCATAATTAGTAATTAGCAGAACATATATCTAATATCTATTTAAGTTTATTAAATTATATTTTCCACCAATTTGGGAGCATAGGCTTTAAAATTATATTCTTCACATCTAAACAAAAACAATCTAGATATCATTAACATTAATTGTGGGGTTTAAAAAGAATAAGAAAACTATACCACTAAGTTTGCATTGATTTTATGAAGAAAAATATTAGAGATCTACAATAAATCATTTAAGTTTTAAATAAGAAATTGAGAAACAATACAGACATATCAGAAAGATAACAATAATACATATCTAGTCATGTTATCATTATGCAATTTTAAGTAAACATTATAGAACACAATTGGGTGATTGGTTTAAAATTAGAGAATTCTATAAATCTCAGACTGGAAAAGACTATGTTAACACAAACATCTTGCCTTAAAAACGGATACTTGCAGTAGTTCCTTGAGGAATTTTATACAAATGTGGGCAGAGGGAATCGGTTATTGTTTTAAGCATTGTTACACAAGTTTCCACGCTACAAATTGTTTAAGAATGCAGTTGGTACTTGGGTGAATGTTTTGCTCTTTTTAACATTTTTTTATATAAATGATCTAAAAGAAAGAATCTGAATGTGGCTTGCTAATGATTTTACTCTCTCCCACATGCCGAAATATCAAGTCAATAGAACTCTATTTCAAAATTTCACTGTCATTGTGAGTGGGCAGGCAATAAGGGCAAATCTAAAGTCATAACTTTTTTTTGGAAAATAATTGAAATCACATTATATGAGGATAAAATTTGGCGGCGCTAATTTGACGCTCCCCACTCTCCCACCTCCTACCGCTACCGATAACAAAAAACTTTAAAAATAATTCACTCGAGTTACTGGAGAAACATGGTGATTTGGCCCTAAAAGGACAAAAGGAGAGTATGATAATAGGTCTTACTGGGAAAGATATGGGAAATAAATAGAATTGTAATAGTCATAATAGTAAACATTGAACATCTACTTTGTGTCCGACTTGCAGACATTCTATGAACATTGAAATCTCATGAAAATCCTTAGAGTTCCTAGTTTCTATCTGCAGAAATCGAGACTCTTTCATAGTTAAAAACAGCAGTTCTCACCTAGATACATCAGGCAAATAAAACTAGGAACATTTTTGGTTATCACAACCAGGAATGTGGGGAAAAGACACTACTGGTACAGGGTGGGTGGAGACAGGGATGCTGTTAAACATCCAGCAATGCATAATGCAGCCCCTATCCCTACACCAAAAAAATTACCTGGCCCATAATGATGTCAGTAGTGCCAACATTGAAAAACCCTGTCTAGGAAACAAACCTGAGAATTTGTCCTGCAACTCTTATGCTTTGTATTTACAGTTTCACTTCAAACAGGCAAAAGTTATAGAGATCAATAATGGGGTATGGAGACTTTGACATAAAGCAACCTGAAATAGAATTTTATTTTATCTTATGAATTCAATAAAAAATATATAAAATGCTGAATTCAGTGATGAGTAAATCTGGAACCTACCTTCAAGTCTTTTGAAATCACTTAAAGTTGAGTAGATGCAAAATAAATAAATAAATAAATAAAAGACGTACAGTAGAAGGAAGTAAATCAATAAAATAAATACTTGGAGTTCCAAGTAGGAAGAAAACATATCTGGTTTGAAAATCAAGAATGGCTTTATAAAGAAAGCTATTTTTTTTTTAACTTGACCTTAAGGAATAGGTAGATTTTTTTAATAGAAACAGAAGTGTCTATCTGGGCAACAATTTGAATTCTATCTCCCCTCCCCTCCCCTCAATCCAGAAATGATGTAATGTGGACCATGTGTTATTTGGGGAGGAACACAAAGGAAGTGAACTGGTCTGATGAGAAAGGAATAAGGGAAATTTTCGAGGAGATGTCAAGTCTGAATCAGCTGAACGTGGAAAAGTACGTGAAGGACAAAAAACTTCAGGCAGAGGAAAAGGCTCACGGAAATCAATGACAAGCTAGAAGAAAGTATTCTCTCTGCTTATAATGTCCTTTTCTCCCTGCAAAGAAAGCATCAATATCTTTCAGATCTTTGCTCTGAAATACTTCCTTGGGAAAGCTTTCTTTAATTTTTGTGATTTGATTAAATTCCTCTACCACTAGCATAAATATCACCATGTTCCTCTTTTTTATGCCACTTGTCACAGTACAATTTTATATTTATTTGTTTTTTGATGAATAGCTGTCTCCCCAGCAGACTGTGAG
Source organism: Eumetopias jubatus (assembly GCF_037043125.1). Taxonomy (NCBI): domain Eukaryota; kingdom Metazoa; phylum Chordata; class Mammalia; order Carnivora; family Otariidae; genus Eumetopias; species Eumetopias jubatus. The sequence goes on from NW_028274808.1 coordinate 179,674,427, forward strand.
ACCCATAAAGTCAGGGACCAGGTCCAGCTTCGTTCACCCAGTACAGAGCACAATAGTTTCCAGAGAGCTGGTGCACAATGAGTATTTATGGGAAAAGTGAGATATGTAAAATAATGAAGTAAGATACAAAATAATATTGTTGGACTGTTAAGTATAATATATAACAAGATGGATTCTGATTTGGAAGAGAATAATGATACTGATTAAGAAAAGTTCTTACTTGTTTTGTTAAAAATGCTGAACATCATCCTAGAGGTACCTGGGTGGCTCTGTCAGTTAAGCATCCGCCTTTGGCTCAGGTGATGATCTCAGGGTCCTGGGATCGAGCCCCCCTACCCCCAAGGGGCTCTCTGTTCAGTGGGGTGCCTACTTCTCCCTTTCCCTCTGTCCCTTTCTCCCCACCACTCATGCGCAGGTATTCTCTCTCTCTCTCAAATAAATAAATAAAATCTAAAAAAAAAAAAGCTGAACCTTATCCTATAAGCAATGGAAAGCTACTAGAATATTTTGTCAAGCATTGGGGATTCACAATCATACTTTTACCTCACATGGTTGATTTTAACAATATTTTAAAGGATGGATTTAGGCATGGGGATAATAATAAAAGATAGGTAAATAATCACACAAATATTATAGTTGTCTAGAGGTGAAATGATTAATCCCTTTGAGGAAATGTGCTATAATATGCATTAGAAGAACTCTGTTTCAGAATTTCAGCTTAGGCATGAAAGGTTAACTAGACCCAAAGTATGGAAGACTTTTCATATAGCCACTGATGCCATTCAAGATAAGTAGAAAACAACTGTGTTCAATTATTTTTCCTGAATGTCTATTATGTTTCCAAAATGATCATGGTGCCATTGTGTATAGATATAGATCATTTATGTACGTTATTATTCCTCCAAGATACTCTTCTTCGGAGATAATTTATGACAAATCCATCAGCGCATTGTTGTGCTCTCAATAAAATATATTCCTTAAGCATAAAGTCATATCCCATCTTTATAAATGATGCTGCAAGAAAAAACTAACTACATGATATATCTTCAAAATCTTAAGACAATTTATTACAGTGGATTTGATTTTAAAATGGAACCATAAATTATATATAGCACTAAAAATTATAAGGTTTAATGATGAGCTTTACGGTAACGCTCATCTGAGACAAATGTTGCCATAAAAACCTAAATCAGCATTTAATGAATTGACAGAAGCTGGAGCATATGAGAGTAGTGCTAGTTGAGAAAGGCTTCAAAGACCTGTAGAGAGAGCCCAGGTCAGAAGGTAAAAACCTGCACATCCTCCGTTCAACCCCTGGGCACAGAAAGGCTCTCAAATTCTATCTCTTTAAGGTATGTAAAAGACTCTGCCTCTGAGGGAACAGTCTTGATCTGTGCAGGAACTAGCCTTTCATTTTTTAATGCTCCAAATGAGACAAAGAATTAGTTGTAGCATCTGTCCCTGCACATGCCGAACAAAGGATAAATTCTGTATTTAGTGTAGTTGTACACAAAGGAGAGAGTGATCGAGAAATGTAAATCGCAAAAAAAAAAAAAAAAAGTTTCCTGGAGGGCTAATAACAGGTCAGAAATTACTCTGTAAAGGAAGGAGACAGAATTCTATGGAGGATCCGACCCACCCTGTTAGACACCCACACTGTTTTCTTTGGGGAAAGTATTTAATTTCAATGGGAAATTATGTTTTCTGGCTGCAATCTCTATTAAATATTTAATTAAAGTTAATGGAAAACCTCCTTTTAAAAAAGCAATCAAACACTAGAACGCTAGAAAATGTGTTTTACCTCCTTTTGGCTGTTACTATTCTGAAAATAACAGATCATTATTGTCCTCAATGTTAGGAAAAATCCAAATGGAAATATATTAACCATGTCATCTTCCAAAGCTGAGTAATATGCAGGAAGGGAAATAATCTATTTTTCAAATAATATAAAACATAACACTTTATGACAATATTTTATAGGGAAATGGAGAAATTTCAGTAGTGGTTATTTACGTTATTACTCCCTTTTGGTATTGCCCATCTAAAGGCATTAAGTATGCAGGGAAATTTTATCTGGTTCAGATGGCAAGATAAGTGAAAAGATTTCATTGTAAAAAGTGCTCAGTGAGCCATGCTTCAAAGGATAATGAGTATCTAGTACCTCCCTGGATATTAAATTAAGACTTCTCTGTTCTCTTTGACAGTGCCAGGAGGAAATCTGCACTTTCAGTCTTCTGGACTTGTGGGTATATTTAGAAACTCACAAAGGGAGAGATTCAAAGGCCTGGATATGTCTTTACACCGCCCAAGCTGCAAGCAGCTTGATGGGAGCAGTGACTTGTTTTTTTTGTTGTTGTTGTTTTTAACTTTAAGAACCAGTACAAACAGGAGTATGTCCATCCTATTTATTTTTGGATCAGTTGTGCCAGTATAGTGACTCTCATGGTAGGAACTCAATGAAATGTTTTTGAATGAAAAAATATACTTTAGTCAGATTTTTTAAAAGATTGTATTTATTTATTTGACAGAGAGAGACACAGCGAGAGAGGGAACACAAGCAGGGGGAGTGGGAGAGGGAGAAGCAGGCTTCCCGCGGAGCAGGGAGCCCGATGCGGGGCTCAATCCCAGGACCCTGGAATCGAGCCCTGCATCAGTCTCCTCTGCTTCTCCCTCTCCCTCTGTCCCTTCACCCGCTTGTGCTCTCTCTCTTGCTCACTCTCTCGCCCTCTCAAATAAATAAATAAAATCTTTAAAAAAAAAAAAGTAGATGGGTTTCATACAATGCTGTGGTATGGGGCATGTGTGTGTGTGTGTGTGTGTGTGTGTTTAAAGCAATACTTTCTCCATTGACCCTCTTAACTAATATTCTTTTTCCTAAAATCATGATAACACTGAGGAATTGGAGGGATAAATGAATACTTATAAAATAGGCAAAAGAGTCCACTAAAGTAACTGGAGGAAAAGAATGGCATAAATTTTACAAACAATCAGTTATTTGATGTTAGCGTTTGTAAGTTTAGTCCATGCCGTAGGGTAGAAACAGAGAAGGGAAAGCAATGCAAGAAAGATGGATGTGAATATTGTACTGTTCAGCTTACCATCCTCTCTCCCACTGAAATTACTCCTCTGTATTTTATCAGTTTAGAAACTGGCCACATCTGAAAATTAGGAAGTGAACTTTTCTCTGAAAACTTGCAAACTCCCATTTTCTCTAGAATAGAGATAATTAGGTGGATTTCCTTGTCCCGGTTCCTTTATATTGGACTTAACTCAAAACCTATTATGTTAGGAGAGTATTTAATTGAGAGAAATATTTCCCAATCTAGCAAGAATGTGAAAACAAGACGTCAAGGACAAAAAGCAAGATTTGTGGCAGGTGGAAGAGGAAGACAGAAATGAGATGAAAAAAGAATGGGCTAAAAGGTTAATGTGCCACCAGACTAGACATTCAAGTAAGAAAGCACAGAAAAGAAAGTTTGAGAAAGAGCAGAAGGAGAGAAAAGTAAATAATAATAAAAATACAGGTGTAAGTACAGATAAATTTCAAAAAGACAAAATGCTTGTATTTGTTTATATTTTTTAAAAAGATCAACTGCAAAATGAAACATTTTAGCAATATGAAAAAAATTATATGATGTATTTTGGGAAAAAAAAGTTTAAAAGTTGTTTATGACTTGGTGCCTTAGAATCAAATACCACTCTCTTTAAAATCATCAGGTATCATAAACACAGAAATTTTGACAAGCATTTATTTTTATGGGGGATATAAACAGAATGGGAAGACCTACTTTAAATCCTTTTTACCTGAAGGAAGAGCCCTAAAAGCAGGCAAACTTTGAGTCATCCCATTTTCTTCATTCATGCATACCCATGTGATTCCTATTGACATACCTCCAAACCATACCCTGTTTCATTCATTTTTCTCTGTCTTCTTTATGAAAACAATCTTATGCCACCCCCTCATGAAGAGATTTTAACTGGACTTTTTACACTCCTTCTAAATTCTATGCAATCTCATCTTCAAATAGCTACCACCAGATCTTTAAAACTATAAAATAGATTAAATTAATTCTTTATTTTAAAACAATTCCGTGATTTCCAAACATACTAAAAAGAGTCAAAACTCTTTCTTCTGACTTACAAAGCTTCATGGATTGCAATGCTGTTTACAATCATCTGCTCTCTCCTCTATAAGATTATGCTATTCCTGTTTTCATCTTGCCTGCCCATAGGGGAGATACACATACCCATGCTGTTGCTAAGTTTGGAAATTAACACTTTATTAGGCAAAGAAAACACAGGCAACAATCAGACACCCAGGTATAAGCAGGGCAAGAACAAGATATAGCATCTACTCCTGTCTTTTCACCCAGCCAAGCCCCTATTCACTCATGCCATAGTCTAAAACCTAAATGATATGTACCATATATTTGTGAGACCCAGGGATCATAAATTAAAATCCTGGGGTCTACCCTACAGAGTGCACCACAGGACAGCAGTTTAATGTTCTCTTCACTTTAATGGCAAATGTCAGAGACTTTGTCCTGTGGAGGTCTTCTGTGCACTGTTGGTTACAATGGCAACATAGGGGCTGTTGGTGGAGTACACAGGCTTTATTTCATGGGTAGAGAGAGAAGACAGCAAGTTTAGAGGCAAAGCGTTTCTGTTTAGGGGAATTAGCTACCTGGGATATATCCTACACAACAGTCTGAAGTTTAAGGGACTCTTTTAAGTAAATCTGAGTGAGAATGTTCATAAGTGCTTGTGAATTGAAGCTGCAAGTGGCTTAATCTAAATCACAGCATGGGTAATTGCAGTAAATCCTCTGCACATAGCCAACAATTCACCAGAGGCCAGATCTGTGACAATCTTGTTCTCTAGCCTGGAATTGTGAATGGGGCTTCTAAAAAAGGCATTTTGCATCTGTGAGCTCAGAGTGGCTTTAATTTCTGATTACATTATCTCCAAATTAAAAATACTTTCTTCATCAAATAAAATATAGATCATTATTTTTCTTTAATAATAATAATTTAATAGCAAAATGACATTTAAAAATAACTTGAAGCATCGTCTGATTTAAGCTGTCATAAATGCTTAAAGCAATATTTAAGCCTAATATTTGATGGGAGTGTTGAAATTTTATTTTTTTTTTAATTTTTTAAAGATTTTGTTTATTTATTTGTCAGAGAGAGAGAGCACAAGCAGGGGGAGCGGCAGGCAGAGGGAGAAGCAGACTCCCTGCTGCAAGGAGCCTAATGTGGGACTGGATCCCAGAACCCTGGGATCCTCACCTGAGCCGAAGGCAGACGCTTAACCGACTGAGCCACCCAGGCATCCTGAGTGTTGAAATTTTTAATTTGGCTGGGTTAAATATGTCATGAAGTGAAGTTAGGAACTGAAGATTTAAGTGGCATTGCCATTTTATAGGGTACTTGAGATAAATACAAGAAGCAGTTTTGTGATGTCAACACTGAGTTACAGACTAGTTTCATCACACAGCAAATATGAATGTTATGAACGTCAATAAATTATTAAGCATATGTGCATTCTTGCATTTTGGATATGCAGTATGCAACCACTGTGTGCCAGATGCCATGTGGATAAGCAATTGGTGAATTAGAAGATAAATGAATTTTGGCTCATAATATATTTTCCTCTACTTCAAAGGGGCTGGACCCATTGCTGAAGATATGGATGGATTTGTGACATGGACTAGATGGGGACTGTTTCAATTTGAAAGAAGAAGTTTACTGTAGAATATATGTACCAAGATATGCCAAAAGGGGAATAAGATACAGTTTCCAAAATGGTTTTAAGACATCATTAGTAAAAATTTAACCTCATCAGGTAAGGATGTTAAATACATCTCTCACCCATGCCATATGCTAATCGTTCCAACTAATGTCAAGTTTCAGTATATAAGGAATAGAGATTTTTTTTCCTGCCGCACATTATCATCAAGTATAACAATCTAGTGGTCAAAAATATGTATTTTTAGAGTCTGTGCATGAACTCTCTCTCTTCCTCAGCCAGTACTCATTTCTCTTCAACTCTATGTATTCCCAACACTGTAACATCAGTACTTGCTAGTGATGACTAGATGTTAATTAGCATTAACAGCCTCAAGAAAGCCCATAACAAATAGGGCTATGTTGACAAATGATCTTTTGCTGCTCTTGCAGATTTTTTTCCTTTGGCTTGATTTTATTAGATATTGTCAAATTTATCACATTATCTCGGATTTATTTTCTCACTATTAACTGTGAGGGATTCTATACAACTCTTCTCAGTTTTAGAATGAAAATTAAGTTTAATCCTTAGACCCCCCCTATACCATGATTGTCAAATCTAGTAAAGCAGGAGTCTTCTGGTACTCCATGATGCTCAAGTATATAAACTAATATACCTAGTGAAGGTGCCTGATTCCCATTCATTGTCATTTACAGTGTGACTATCACACTGTTGGATTCCGCAGAGCACTGAGCACAGCATGAAATAATGCCAGTGAGGATTTGGCTTGTCAGGAAAAATCTCAGCCTCTAATTTGTTGGCAAAGCATCATGGGCACTCAAGTATGTGTAAATGTATACATTTGTATACAAACTCACTGCCTCTTTATAACCCATGCTCTATTTCTTCCGTAGACATTTCCCAATATATTCTGTCTCTAAGTCTCTCTCTCTCTCATTCTTTCTACCTCACAGATAATTCTTTACTACATCTAAGATGTAACAGATACAACTCTAAATATAGAGATGTATCCATCAAAGCTGTTAAAGAGATGGGTTTACAGTCCAATGTGCTACTGAAAATTTTTTTCCTAAATATAAATGGACTACCCTGAAGGAACAGAGCCCATGTATACTTCTCTAAAAATGAGAGTAGACAAAAAATAAGATAAAGAACTTTAAGTTCCCCCTATGTCAATGTTAAGGTCAGTTGTTATATTGCAGAATCTTCTTACAAATTTCCCCAAGTTTGTCCTTCCCTACCAACAGATACAAGCCGGGCTCTCTATATAAGATCTTAGCAGGGCCAGATAGAAGAAAACTTATATTGACCTGAAATGTCAAGGCATAATTCTGTGGTTTGTAAGATGCTTTTAAAACTCTACTGTGGTATGTAATGTGCATCCCTGAGTTGCTTTTGAAGCATATTCTCACTTGGTAAACCTCTAGTAAATCTCATCTGCTTTCTCCACATTTCTTCATGAGGGTCTAACTGTCATTAAAGGTTCTAATACACAGATCAGCTTATGCCTGTGAAACATGAGCTAGAGAAATAAGAGAGAGTGAATCAATAATTCAACAAAGCATGCAAGACAGTATACATTAATTACGTCTGCAGAGGACATTTTTTATCCTTTAAAGTTTTTGAGTTTTGTAGGCAAAGCTAATTCCTCTCTCCCTGCCATCCACATTCATTCTGAGATGATGAACTGGGAAGTGCAATCATACACTTAAACACAAGACACTATGAAGTAGGGAATGAAGCTTTTAGCATGATCAGGAGAAAGGACTATAGATACCAAAAGTGGGAGTTGTACAAATTGTGCATAAATCCGGTAGACCTAACCATCATGTAAAACACAAAGACCAATAAGCAAAATACAAGCTACAAGACAGATACTAATTTTATATATTTCCTGTGGATAAAGAAAAACTCAAAGGATTTAAGGATTTTTTTTTCTTAAACTACAGTTTTCTCTGAGAATCCATATACCCCTCACAACAGAAAAGCAAAAAGCAAACCCAAGACAAAAAACAGGCACGTATATGATCTCAGACACAATGGGAATGAAATGTAAAAAAACAGTTTTTTGGTAAACTCTTTTCAAAGTAATACATGACCATATAATTGTTGGTATTCAACTTAATCACTTCCTATCTGCATCATAATGTGCTCCTTTTAATTGATAGACATTTCTAAATTCATGAAATTGTTTTACTATTAGAGATGTTTTCGGATATTAAAGAAAAAAGTTTTTAATTCTTTGTATCTTTACAAAAATACAATATTCCAGTTTATTTTACCCCCAAATTGGGGAACTCTGGGGCTACTGTTAAAGAAAATGCATTGTCAGGTACTGTGAAACATTTTGGTCATGGCTCAATCAGTATTTATAACCTTACAATGTGATAAACTTGAAGTGGTCATGTGATTATACTATATGAAGGCTGTGCAGGGACTCAATATTGAGAGATGCAAAAAATGCACAATCAGAAACATAAGTGAGCATTAATCTATTCTGAAAAGAATGCAAAAGAGACAGCTGGGGTCAAACGAGTAAAAGATGAAGGGAGAAGTATAAGCATAAAAGCTCGCCTACTGTGAGAAGCCTGGCTGCCTATATGCTTAATATTTTTTCAAGTCATTTTCCAGTCTGTTGCTATCTCTTAGGTAAATAATGTAACATCAATGATTTTTTGAATCTGAGCTCCTGGTATTACTCTCCCACACCCAGTTCAACCTGCTCCTCCGGTAACCTTCATTATCTCAGTAAATGGAAACTCTTATCCTCCAAGTGTTAGGGACCAAACCCTTAGAGCCATCTATGACTCTTTCCTTCTTTCACACTTTACATTCCACCCACTTGCAAATTCTCTAAGCTCTACTTTCAATATTATCAAAATATATGCAGAAAGTGAACACTTCTCATGATCTCCCCTGCCTCTGATCTTCCTCCGATCCAAGTCACCATCATCAGTCAATGGGATTATGAAGGTAGCCTCCCAACTTGTCTCACCTCTTCCCCCTGGCCCTCCATTCACTCTTCTCCATCTCCCTGTTTTACTGTCTCAACACAGTTAGTCTGAATGATTCTGTTATAGCATGAGTAAGATCCTTCATGCCTCTACTGAAGACTGCAAATGGCTCCCCATTTTAGTGTGAGTGAAAACCAAAGTTTTTCCAATGAGCTGTGATAGTCTAACTCTACCTCCCAACCTCCAGCCCCACTATCTCTAAGAAACCATGTCCTATTTCATTACTGTTGTTTATTCCATTGCAGGCACATTAGTTCACTTGAATAGCACTGATGATTCCTTCTTCCTGGAATATTACCTCCAACCCCTTACCCCAATATCTACATGTCTACATGGGTCACTGCCTCTGCCTCTTCTGGCTTTTGCTCACATGTCACCTTCTCAGTAAGTTATTCCTTGACCACAGTGTTTAAGATTTTAATTCTGCTTCCACCCCAGAACTCCCTACCACCACCTTCTTTTTTGTTGTTGTTGTTGTTGGTTGGTTTTTTCTCTCTTAAGCTTAAATATTCTGTTAAGGATAAAAATTGTCTTGACAATTTTCATGGACAGTCCAGGAAATTTTTAGTGGAAGTATTCACTATAAATCAATCCTTTAGCAAATAACCTCTCTTTCTTCCTCTTCAGAATTATTCTTTTTACTAAGTGCCCTAAATGTGGGGTGCCTGGGTGGCTCAGTTAGTTAAGCATCTGCCTTTGGCTCAGGTCATGATCCCAGGGTCCTGGGATCAGCCCCACACTGGACTCCCTGTTTAGTGGGAATTCTGCTTCTCCCTCTCCCGCTGCCCCTCCCCATGGCTTATGCTCTCTCGCACTTGCTCTCTCTCTCTAAATTGAATAAATAAAATCTTTAAAAAAATAAGTACCCTAAATGTTATCAATTTTACCAAGTTATTTGGTTTTTATGTCTCTCCTCCCTCAAATATAAGTTCCATGATAGCAGGGATTTTTGCCTCTTTTATTAACTCCAATATGCCCAACATTTAGAGATGTGCTTTGGAATCCATTACTGTTCTATAAAAAAGTTGAATAATGACACTCTGAGTTTTATTATTTTAATGCATGATAATAGGTTTATTTTGTTTGTTCTTCCATTTAATATATTATACTATTAGGTGTCAGGCCTCATGAAATAAGGGAGACATGAACATGACCACAGGAAAATTTCAGGCTTCAGAAATTCCAGATATTTTTCACTTGGTGTTTCTGCTGAAAGTGTTTATATGGGTCACAATATCTCTTTCTTCCTCTTCTATCCCCAAACCTCCTAAAGGCAAAATTTTTACTGTTTTGGTTCATTTTTTTTTTTGGTGGCCCTTTTACTCAATATAGGGCCTGGATATTCACGGACATTTAGTAAATATTTTGGTACAGATGAACAAGCCTTAGATATAGTATCTGTAAAATGAGGAAGCTGGTGTAAAATAGGATTCCTCAATTGACCATATTGTTATTTGGGCTACACACTAGATGCTAGTAGCACCCATATCAGCCCTCAGTCATGGCAACCCAAAATGTCTTCAACTGTCCCCTGGAAGCAAACTCACCTACAGTTGAAAATCACTGGTCTTGAAGATTCTAACATTTTATAAAATGGGACTTTGAACCTCTCATCAACTATTCTAATGGATCACCCAGGCTTCTTATTCTCTCTCCTGCTATCCTGATTTCAACTACCAAAGATTTGCTGTCATCCACGTGCCAGAATAAAAAGATGAAACATCAGTGAGTTGCTCTACATTGTCCTGGTTTAAAGTTAATGAGTATAACTTTAATGTTTCTGTACTCACTGCTCTTTTTAAATTATCTCTGCCATCACTCACTATTAAGGATATTGCTTTCTTATTATATGTGCAGAGGTGATATTTAAACTGCCAAGCACATTGAGGTGAATTGGTCTTCAGGTTGAAATAGGAAACCATAATACATATCAAAAAGCTAATGAAATAAACATTTCATTTTCTCTGATGTTATCCAGTTCTCAAGAGACTATTGACTGGTAGCTCATCCCAGATTTAAAAAAAAAAAAAAAAAATGCCAAGCTATCACAGCAGGAATATCAAACATTTTGTATTTGTGTCTTCAAATTTGTGAAATAAAAATGAGTATAATGTCTTGTTTGTCAAGACATGTTGTGCCCACTGAATGAAACCGTTCATATAGGGGGGAAATCTTTTTATCAACTATCTTTTTTCTTTTATAATGCTTCAAAGTATTAATCAGCAAAAACTGAAACTAGTTCTTCAGTGAAGTTCACTCTCTGGAGGACACCAATCAAATGATTCTAGAGACATTTCAATTTAGTGTTCTTCAAGTTCCCATTAAGTCACAGGCAAATTGGAATGTTGTTAGCTCAGTATTTGCTGGCTGGGGAGGGCATAGCACATCTCTAGAGTCAATTATCAATTTGAAAGTATACAAGAAGTGAAAGATTTTCACCCTTATGCCCCTCTTTATCTTATTTCTGCCTCCCCATTACCCATATCATAAGCAGAACAATCTTTAGTCAAAACCATAGAACTAAAATCAGTCTAGGAGTGGAAATTTGTTGTTTAGATTTGTACTTTGGTTCCTGTATCTATCAGGGCAGACTGGCATATGCTACTACAGCAAACGACTTCCACAATGTTTTGGTTTTTTTTTAAGATTGTATTTATCCTTTTGAGAGAGAAAGAAAGAGAGAACAAGGGGGAGGAGAGGGGTAGAGGGAGAGGGACAAGCAGATTTCCCACTAAGTGGGGACCCCAACACAGGGCTCCATCCCAGGATCCTGAGATCAGGACCTGAGCCCAAGTCAGATGCACAACTGACTGAGCCACCCAAGAGCCCCCAAACTCCACAGTCTTAGTAGTTTAAAGTAACAAAGACTTGTTTTTCTCGTGGTACATATTCATCCTAGTAAGCAGAATAGTCTTCATATTTTCTTCATTTGAGATCCAAGGTAATGGAATCTTCACTATCTGGAACACTGCTGACAGAGAGAGCATGTCGAACTGTAGACTAACACTTAAAGACCACATTTGGTTGGTCAAGTCAAATCGTATGGTTGTGTCTCACTTCAAGTGGAGTGAGAAGCAGCAAACCTTCCACAAGCATGCCCAGTAGGAGAAGAGTGAGAAATAAGGCTGAATAGCCGTAATGGCTATCTCAGACTGCCTTGTCCTTCAGAAATGTTCTGCTCTATTGTCATTACTCCCATCACTCAAACATAGCCTACATATGATTAATTTTTCTGCTTCCAAAATCTCTATGATGATAGAAAAAAATAGTGTAATGGATTATGTAATTTCAACGGAGGAAGAACGGCATATATCAACTTTAGACAATGTGTTTTATTTGTCTTTGTATCCTCAGCACTTACAGCAAGGCCTGAAATGAAACTTAGAGGCACTCAATAATGCTTGGTGGAAAAAAGAACAGAATGGCTGAATGAGTAATTTTAAAAACACAGTGAATTAACAGGAGCTCTGAAGTTCAGTCTAAAAAAATAATAACATAATTCCTTTAAATTCAGACAGAAAGTGAAAAATATACAATATATAAAGAATGGTACGCCAGAGAACTTTCAGTTGTTTTTTCTGTATCATATTGAAATTTTAGCCTTTAATATCTCTGCTATGAGTCTTATTCTCTTACTATACATTCTCATCCTGGGTGATAAGGTAGAGTCATGAAAGTAAAAACCATATCTATAGCTTGTTTTTTTTTTTTTTTATTATGGTGTAGACAATACCTAGATCAAGGCTCATATGTAATTGACAATCAAGGAAAATTTGTTGAACAATTTCCTTCATTATTGAGACTGAAGATATTCTCCATATAATTATAATCCCCAATTCTATCGATCCAATCTACATCTCTCTCTTAATCTCAAATATGTATATATATATATATACACACACACACATACATGTATGTGTAGGTGTGTGTGTGTACACATATATGTGTGTATACATATATATATTCAGATATAGAGATCTATACTAGGCAACTCCACTTGTTATTCTATGGGCACCTCAATTTATGCAGGTTCCAAACTGAATGCATTAACTATACTTCCTTTAAACTTGATCTTTCTCTGACCTTACTCCATGAAACTCACTACCAATGACCCACACCTGAAGCTTGAGCATTATTCTTGAATGTTTCCTCATCCTTACTTCCCACAGCCAACCAATCAGTAAGTACTGTCCAATCTACCTCTTCCCTATCTTTTAATTGTTATTTCTTCTCTCCAGGTTCCTTGCTGATGATCTAGATTAAGCCACTATTATCTCTTATGTGATCAATACAACATTTTCTTAATGCTTTAGTCTTGCTCCTTTGCAATTTTCTTTCCAAGGATACACAAAAATCTGATTATATCATTTTCCTAATTAACATCATTCAGTAGCTTCTTTTTGTAAAAGAAAAAAAAACATTTAGTATATAATATATGCTTGTTCAATTTTTATTGTTTTGTTCTTGTTTTCCTTCCCAGATTTATCTCTAAGCAGATTTGACACCAAGTCAACAGATTAGCCTTTAGCAGTGGGGTTTATATAAGTCTTTGATGGCTTTGGCAATATAAAGAAAAAAATTTTAGTGGGAATACAAATATTTTGCTCCTTTTAAAATTTCTTTACTTAAAAGTTTAAATATAGAACTACACTACAATCCAGCAATTGCACTACTAGATATTTACCCAGAGAGTACAAAAATACTAATTCAGAGTGATACATGAACCCTGATGTTTATTGCAGCATTATCTACAATAGACATATAGAAACAGCCCAAACGTCCATCTCCAAATGATGAATGGATAAAGAAGATGTTGTGTATATATACAATGGAATATTACTCAGCCATAAAAAAAAATGAAATCTTGCCATTTGCAATGATGTAGATAGAGCTCCAGAGTATAATGCTAAGTGAAATAAATCAGTCAGAGAAAGGCAAACACCATATGATTTCACTCATATGTGGAATTTAAGAAACAAAACAAATGAGCATAGGGGGAAGAAAGAGAGAGAGAGACAAACCAAGAAGCAGACTCTTAACTATAGAGAACACACTGAGGGGGAGGTAGTGGGAGGATACGCTAAGTGGGTGATGGGGATTAAGGAGTGCTGAACACCAGTGATGTGTGGAAGGAAGTGTTGAATCACTAAACTGTACACCTGAAACTAATATTACATGGTATGTTAATAAACTGGAATTTAAATAAAAACAACAAAAATAGTTCTTTACTTCTTCCTGAAGTAAAAACAAAATACTAGGGGTGCCTGGGTGTCTCAGTCGGTTAAGTGACTGCCTTCAGCTCAGGTCATGGTCCCAGGGTCCTGGGATCGAGGCCCACATCAGACTCCCTGCTCTGCGGGAGGCCTGCTTCTCCCTCTTCCTCTGTCCCCGGCTTGTGTTCACTCTCTCACTGTGTCTCTCTCTGTCAAATAAATAAATAAAAATCTTTAAACAAAAATACTAAGAAAAATTAAAATTGAAATTTTTTTTAAAAAAGAAAATTTAGAATTCCCAGACCAAAGCCCAATGAACTTTATGTCATCAAGCTGAGTCTGTCATTTTTTTTTTTTTTTTTATGTTGGATATGGAGTTTGGACGTTAATCCATTTCTAAATTTCTATTGATTTTGTAATAACTCTCTTTGAGGCACCATGGAAGGTGTCATTATTTCTATATTGCAGATGGGGGAATGGAAATTCTAGTGCATTAATTGATTTGCCCCAGGCCAGTTGGTTATCCCATGAGAGCAGAAAGGAACATTCAGTTTCCTCATCGCTTTTTCCAACTCTGCATGAAAGTTTTTCTGGGAGATACAAAAGTGAGAAGAACTACTAGTTTCTACATCTTGGAAGATCAAATCTAGAAATAAAGGAAAAGGGAAATTACATAGACTAAAATGAAAATTATGGTGATAATTTGTCCTTAAAGAATTTCTTGCTTTTTCTACATATACCATTTTTAAAAATAGATTTTCATTAGTATTTCTAGTGCCCAAAATGTTGGGCCTTACACTTGCAAGACAAATAGTGAATACATAAAAAGTAAGGATTGTGAGAAAAAAAATAACATGATTATAATAAAGCTGTTTCCAACATGTTTTACATACATTAACTTATTTTTTATAATAATTTTACTTACTGTTACCTACATATTTTTTGACACAATAGTCAGTACTCAAGTCTATAAGTGACTTTATATAATTTTTTTAAAGATTTTATTTATTTATTTATTTGAGAGAGCGAGAATGAGAAAGAGAGAGAGAGAGCACATGAGAGGGGGAGGGTCAGAGGGAGAAGCAGACTCTCTGCTGAGCAGGGAGCAAGATACGGGACTCGATCCCGGGACTCCAGGATCATGACCTGAGCTGAAGGCAGTCGCTTAACCAACTGAGCCACCCAGGTGCCCCTAAATAATTTTTATATAAGTAAGAGAAAGCTACACTGACATCACAGAGTATTAAAGAGTTCTAGAAATTCTGCTTCTGAGTTTTGATAATATTTGTAATTCCTGTTAACTTCTAAGATCTATAGCTATCTTCCATTATACTAAACCAGCTGATAGGTAGATAAGTAGATAGATATACATAGATGATAGATGATAAATAGATAGATGACAGATGGATGGATAGATAGATAGATAGATAGATAGATAGATGATAGATATCAGGAAATCTTTATGAGAATTATGGTTTTTACTTGAAATTCTATACTTGGTTTTAGTACTCTACCAAAACCAATCTTGGGCTATTCATTTTCTCACTCCCTATCAAAAGCAAATTTTGGATATTCATTTAGAAAGTACATTTTGCTAGAATTTACAGTGAAATTAAGCAATTAAAATTGTTTTAAAAACTTAGAATATGCATTTAACTACATCACATTTTAGTTTAGAGTTCAACCATTTTATCCCCCTATTTCTCTTTGTATTTCTTAATTTCTTACTAAATATAGAACATCTTAGGCATGATCTGTATGGCAAGAGAGAAAAGATCTAAGAAAGACATAACTATAGAACATAGACATATCTTTTTTAAAGAGAAATAAATTAAAAGAAAAAACTATTTTGATTTGATTGTAGTTTTTTCTTTTAATTTATTTCTCTTTAAAAAAGATATGTCTATAAAAGGAGGAGTTATACCTGTAATCTTTGGCCATCCCCCCCCTCCACTTTCTTGTGAAAATGAGGCAAATATTTGGTTAGCAATTTGTGAGTGTAACAATTTGACAGTATCTTTAAACCTGACAGTGGAACTTGAAAATCACAACTTTTATTTTTTTTCTTGCACGGCTGAAATCACTTAATTTCTCTACACTTAAATATTTTCTCTGGAAAATGGGAGAAATAATATTGACCTTAGTCACTGTTAATTAATAAAAATGATGGCCATGCTCTTAATAGATGCAAAGTGCTACACAAATGTAAATGCTAAATGAGGCAATAAGTCTTATGGGATATTTTCTGCTCTGTTAAAATGCTTGGATTTTAGAATAACCTGGTTATTTAGAAATAAAAATTAACATAATACTATCAATTTTAAGTACCCAATGTGAACCAATCACCTCACAATGGTATTACCATATGAGATAGATCATGATAACCTTTTTACAAATGAAAAAGCAGAGGCTTAGGAATGTACTTCTCCAAAGACGCTATATAAGTGACTAAAATTTCATCCTATATCTATATAATTTGAAAGCCTTGGGGCTCCTGGGTGGCTCAGGCAGTTAAGTGGCTGAGTCCTTTTTTTTTTTTTAAAGATTTTATTTATTTATTTGACAGAGAGAGACAGCAGGAGAGGAAACACAAGCAGGGGGAGTGGGAGAGGGAGAAGGAGGCTTCCCACTGAACAGGGAGCCCGATGTGGGGCGATTCCAGTATCCCGGTATCACGACCTGAGCCGAAGGTAGTTGCTTAAGGACTGAGCGCCCCAGGCGCCCCAGGTGGCCAACTCTTGACTTCAGCTCAGGTCATGATCTCAGGGTCATGAGATGGAGTCCCATATCAGACTCTGTGCTCAGCACGGAGTCTGCTTGGGATTCTCTTTCTCCCTCTCCCTCTGCCCCTCCCCCAGTTCATGTGCGCTCTCTCTCTCTCTCTAAAATAAAATAAATAAAATCATAAAAAAAAAGAAAGACTCTGGTGTTTTTTTTTTTTTTTTTCCTGTTATAGGATGAATAAAGATAGTGAAAGCATGTATATTCATATATGGATATAAAGATAATGAAACATAAGTCTTCACAGCAACATCCAGACTAGTGTTTGACCAAACAACCAAGAACCAAAGCCCAAATTGACACATAAAATTAATCATCTCGTACTTCTGCCATACATGAGAAAATAGAGATAGAGATTAAGTGATTTTCACAATGTTATGCAGCTACTAAATGACAAAGCCAAGATTTAAAACCTGGCAGGTAGTTTCAAAGTCTGAATTTTTAACTACTCCCCCAGTTGACCCAGTCCTCCTGCCTTCTGTTGCCTTCCAACTCAATGGAAGGTGAGAGGGATGAAAATGACATTTGGGATTTTCATGTGATCCCTTGGGGAGGTGATGACACATTTCCGTTATCTAGTTGTATCAGAGATGTTAATTGTGAATGTTTAAGAAAAGTTGTCCATTACTGAAGGTTATGAAAAGACACATTCAATAATCACTTGTTGTAAATGCATGGATATGTAAAGGAATCAGAGTAGATAGCCAAGTTGCATACCTTCCAATTCTGAAGGGCCTATGTCATGAATTTGTGAGCGCCTCCTTCATACCCAGTAATCGCACAAGAGGAAGGGCACATCAAATCCACAGTCACAGTAAGCACAATCCTTCCTTGTTGATTAATTTCCCTTACTTCAGTCCCTATCTATTGTGGCTTTGCATATTTGCCAGAATTTTTTTTTTTCCTTAGAGACCAAAAGATATAACAATCAAGTAACAAGAAGGATATTTCCAAGAGGCCAAAAAATGAAGAGAAATCTTGTTATATGCTTTATAACATTAAATTAAATGGCAGTGCATGGTAATTACTTGGAATGGGACTGAAAAAAATGTTTGTCATTATTATTAGCATATAATTGATTAATGTTATCTCTCATTTTTAAAATTCATATAAATAATCAAAATATGTTGACTTTTGAATTTTAGTTGTTGTTTTATTGTTTTCTAGTTTCGATGTTAACAAAAAGACAACTAAAAACTAAGGCCTGGTTACCAACAGTCTTAATTGAAGCTGAAAGCAATATTTTACACTTCTATAAAATATTATTTTACATTTTATTTTCAGGATGTAGATGGAAACTGATTATGAAATTCTTTTCTAAAGCTAGTTTGAAAACTGAAGTTGGAGGTTTTAGAAGAGCAACACTGAGAACTTTATGTGATACCACTGGATGTTAGATTTTGTTCAAAGGCCTTAACATGAACCCTAACCATCAGGAAGACACTTTTATTTACAAATTATTTGCAAATCTTGTTTCTGGATCCCAACTTAATGAAATTCAAATCTCATAGACTTGATCTATTTTACCTCTCTGACTCCAGAATTACCAGGGGAAAATTTACCTCCATTTTATTCAGAAATTGCATTTAATTCAGTCCCTACTAAAGCTACTTGCCAACATCCTATCTCTTAATTTTCAATGCTCTATCATCATTCTGTGAAGATATAAGCCATACACAACTTTTACAAAGACAATCTTTTCTCTTTTAAGATATGTTGACTGCTTTATATTTATGTACATTTCTCATGATCACAGTGACTTGCCTTTGTTCACAAATCTCTGGAACTTCTCATATTTAACTGTAGACCTGTAGAAGAATACATCAACTTCTCCTGTTATGAACATTGTGGAATGCAGGAAAAGGTGAGTTCTGGAACAGAGGAAGAAAGTAGGAGCAGAAGGAAATGATGAGCTATCAGAGCTTGAAATCACCCATCCAAGGGTTGGCCAACCTCAATGGATCTCAGTATGAATCAACTACGAACTTGCTTTGAATCCAGTGTTCTAGACTTCATCCCTAATAATTCAGATTCATTTGTTCTGATGAGGGCCCTGAATTTTGAATTTTCAAATAGCTCCAATGGTGAGTCATGAACTAGCTTAGACAAAAACTGACTTAGTAGTAGAGACCCTTGGTTTCCAAACTCTTCCCTTAGCTCAGGGGGCTTTTGTTTCATATTTTAAACAAGAAATAAAAACTACAAATATTCATTGTAGATCTCCTTCAACACCTCTATTCATTTCATGTATTTCTATTTATAACTGCTTAAGAGATTATTTATTAGGTTCTTTGACATTAAGTATTCCATATTTTCCCATTTACATTTTTATTCTTGTCCTACCAGAGTTGATTTGACCAAACATGTCTCCTAAACAGCATACCATTTCCATGCTATCTGCATTACTGTTACATAGAGAATTCTGACATCTTTCCTACCTTCTTATAAGTGTGACCTTATTTGGGGCCTATCTTGGCCCTGAGAGCCCACTGTGACTTCACATTTCTAGGTCACTGATATTTAGTACAAAACAGAGACCATCAGTTGAAAACAGATGAAGACTAATGGGGGCTAATTTCAAGGTCCGGCTGTATATGTCATCTTGTTTGCTGGTTGATGATCCTCTTTCTCACAAATCTGTAAGGACAATGTGCATCATGTATGACTACATAAGATAGAGAATTGGAAATTTCCATCTCCCAAGGCTGCACATTTGCCCCTTCACCTGAGACAATGGGGCTTTTAGTGTCTTGGCATCCATTCATTCAACCCAGATGACATTTCTTTTGTCATCTGTATTAATGGATGTACAATAACCTTATGGAAGTGTGAAAGGACACCTCAAAAGTCACTCCAGCTTTGCTGCTATTTCTAGTACTTTCAGAAGATGACATGACTGATGAATCAGACCTAATGGAGCCATAGGCACTGTCAGTTACAAATATGTGGTGCATACACGGCTGCTCGTTCATATATCAGGAACACAGTACATTGTTTTCCCCTCAGACAGTAACTTAACATTAACTTCAAAAATTTTTCCTAATGAAAAAAAATAAGATTGATATTATCACAAAATTACAATCCAAAATTACTACTAATGTTTATGTTTCAGAAAACCTAGAAGATTTATTAATAACCCTCAATGACTGTCTGGGACATTAATAACTGTGTGTATAAAAATTTCTGAGGGATCTCTGGGACCTTCAAGGGCAACCTAGATATTTGATTTACATGGATAGATAAGGAAGGAGGCTTTAAGAGTAGAAAATACAAAAAGATTTGATAATCATGCAGAGTTGTACTCAAATGCTTGCTAGGACATCACATCTCAATTTGAGATATAACTCTATAGAAAATAACACCTCTCTTATAAGGTAATTTTAAGAATTGCTTTAATGTGATAGGTAATATAAAATAATTATACCACAACTGGCACATATATATTGTTAGGAAAACTTGAAGTGCCCAATAAAAAAAACAAAATACATAGGGAACAATTTAGGCAAAATGCAAGTTATAAAGAATTCTATAAATAATCAAAAATAGAATTAGGAAATATAATATTGTTCTTAGAACTTAAAAATAGACATATTAATTCAATACTGGCGGTTCTTTAGCAAAATTAGATTAGAACTCATCCTTTTATAAATTGATGGTATCATTTTGGAAATAGTATGAACTGGAATTATGTTTTTGTCATGATAATCTCAACCATCAAGAAATGCTATGTAGAAACATACTACTACATATATGAATTATTTATTTAAATAAAATAACATTGCAAATAGAATGAGTATCTCATTTTAGGCATATATGTAGATAAATGATAGTATATCATTTTAGGCATATAGGTAGATAAATGATAGTATATGGTAGAAAGGAAAAGCAGAAAACCAAAATATTGCAATGCTTATAATTATTTAAATATCAGTAAGGGGGCATCTGTATGGAAAAAAGAATTAAAAAAGAAAAGGTTGTTTTGTGGGATGCTTTATTTTACTTTTCAATTTTTGTTTTTTAATGATCACATCATGGAGAAACAGGAAACTTTGGGTTTAATTTGTCATTGTTTTCCACATGACCTTGACATGTCACTTAACTTCACTGAATTTGAGTTTGCATATTTATAAACTGCAGATAATTAAAATCTTTTAAGATTTTATTTATTTATTAGAGAGAGAGAGAGAAAAAGAGCATGAACAAAAGGGGCAGAGGTAGAGGGAGAAGCAGGTTCCCCAGTAAGCAGGGAGCCCTATTCGGTGGAGCTTGATCCCAGGACCCTGGGATCATGACTTGAGCTGAAGGCAGATGCCTAACCGACTGAGCCACCCAGGTGCTCCGCAGATAATTAAATTTGTATTAAGTATGAATTGGAATCATATGAGTAAATGTCCTGCTCCCCCCCGCCACTTCATGGTGGGTAATCAATCATTAGTTTACATGCCCTGCTCTTGCCACTCAGTCTGCTCACATATCTAAAAGAATGGGAAAGGAAGGGAAGGGACTGTTTGCTCTATGAGGTGTCTCTCCATCTGCAGTTAAATGTTTCATTACAGCATATATTCTAATATTTAGAATATGAGGTCCTTAAAAATAGGATGTCCCTATTTCTATAAGATATATATGTATTAAAAAATCATCTCCACACTGTATTCTCAGAGAATTATGAGATTTTCTTCATCAAAGTGCTGAAAATAAAATTAAACAAAAAGCCAACCCTGATACAAAGAATAGAGAGATTTAAATAATCATTCATCATAAAAACCATCATTTCAGAATAACATTAGGAAAATTAAATCACAAAGCAGCAAAAAAACATACGGCCTTATTTAATTAAAAAATATTAACTAAATCAAAAAACTAAAATTTTTATTCATTTAAACAACTTTTATAAGTCAAGCACCATACTAACGACAAGATCCAAGATGTTCCTCAGTTTAAATATAATGTTGTATTTTTGCAGCTTCTCAGGAAATTTCCAGTGGAAATAGACTTCCGGTTTCTGAAAGTTTTCAGTTTTTCCCATTCCTTCAAAGATGTGCCCTCTCATGCAAGCACCAGTCAGAAAATGACCAGTTTAACGAATGAAGGCAAAATCTCTGCTAGGAGCATGGCCACAGTGTTGGCTGATGACTTTTTGAAGAATGCATATGGGAGATCACCCATTCCTATGAAAAACCGAATACATTTCTCATTATCTGTCACTTTGGATAAGGGAATGCTGGTGTCACAGTTATTGTGGTTCATGTTGTAAAGGGCCATCCATTCAAAGTTCATTTGGGCTGTTTTTCTTGCCACTTATTTCTGCCCTCAGTCTAGGAAGACTATATATTCCATCACTTAATGAATTGACCAATGACATTAAGGTTCTCTGTGGCCTGTTTGCATTACATTTTATATGTAAATGTTATGTAAATAAAAGTGGGAAATGGTTAATACTTGGGACTTTTAATCCAGATTGTACTCTGAGTTCTTTGAAAGAGTCTCCATATGATACTCTCTGCTTTTGCATCGAAATCATAACTTAACTGAAGACTGCTTTAATGTTACATGCCCCATTTCTTTTTTCCACAGCAACCATCTTAGTATCCCCACGTATTAATATTTCCTAGGGCTGCCATAACAAAATACCACAAACTGGGTGGCTTAAAACCACAGAAATGTAATCCCTCAGAACTCTGGCAGCTAGAAGTGAGAAATCAAGGTGTCAGCAAGGTTGATTCTTCTGAAGGTTCTGAGGGAGAAGCTGTTGCATGCCTCTCTCTGTGGCACAGTGACAGCTAACAATCCTTGGTGTTCCTTGGCTTGTAGATGTATTACTCCAATCTTTGCCTTGGTCTTCACATAGCTTTTCCCCCGTGTCCCCCTCTCATCTTCCTCCTATGTGTGTCTGTGACTTTACATGGCACTCTCTTCACTTATAAGGACACCAGGTATATTGGGTTAGGGGCCACCTTAGTCCAGTCATCTTAACTTTACTAATTTCATCTGAAATGAACTCATTTCCAAATAAGGTCACATTCCGAGATACTGGAGGTACTTTAATATATACTTTACTATATGGGGACAGGGGCACAATTCAACCAGTTGGGAGAAGAAACCTCCCTCAAAGCCTCCTCTGAAGAGTGAGCTAGCTGAGCCTCTTGCCATTCCAACCTTAAGCCATACAGTTTTACCTACCATCTGACTGTTATTCTAAAGACAAGAAAATTGCACTATTAGTGTTGCTTTGTGGCATTTGTTACATAGAGATTATTTAAGACAATTGGGTTAACGGTTATTCTAATAGACCTAGGCTACAATTGTATTGCCTCATATATTGATTTTATTCCTCATGTGGCCAAAGACATTGCATACTAAGTGAGAGAGAGACTCCTAACATTGTACAAGACCATCCATCATTCATCAGACTGGTGTCTTCTCACACAGGGAAGGGAGCCTGTGATGTTCTAATCCCTGACTAATGGTCCTATTTTAAAAAAATCACCTGTAGCCATCCATTAACCAATATTTTGAGAGAAACAAGCCAGAGGAGAAAGCTCTATCAATACTAAAGGGACTGCTTTTAAAAGTGACCTTGCTTATTGAATACTCAGCACTGTGAAAGAGTAGCATTTTATACATACACACTCGCTCAGATACACATCCTCTGGAAAATGCTGTGCAGAGAAGAAAGCTCTAGAGAATGATAACATGACTGTTAGCAGAAATGAAACTTGTTAAAATGTGACCTAGACCAACCTGCCATCAAATCAGTGGAGCAAAATCCTCTGTGAGCCAACAGAAAGCATCACCTAGCACTGCACCACACATCACCTGGTTACATGCCTCTCTGTGTATTCTTTATCATTTACGCTCAGAATCCTATGCATTTACAATCCTCTGGTGAGAAACTTTCAATCTGACTAAGAACTTAAAAATCTAGGATATGAAAATAATACATATTGTATTTCCTCCACAAAAATGTGCTCCACATTTAAAAGATAAGTAAGAGTAGGAAGAATTTCATATTGTTTAAAAATCAATCATTTGACCAACTTTATTCTTTTAATTTACTAATATTTAACTAAGTGGAAGTATGTTGTATTGGTGTTTGATAAAGTAATTCCGTAAATCCTACATCCATTTATTGTGTGTACTCAGTTTTATTCTGCCTATGTACAACTTGGTTGAACTACTTATAAGCAGGTGGATGCGGGATAATTCCTTTTCATATCCACAGCAACTCTAAATATGAGTTATGAATGAATGCAGTGAAATGCAGGTAGCATACATATTAGTTCATATAATCCATGCAAATTTACGGGTACCAGCCTTGCCATCAAATCAACTTAACCATTTTCAAACAAGGGTATATGAGATATATCCACATAACCCAGTGTAGTTCTATCTGCTTTACATCTATATAAAGTTGTATTTATATAGATAAATACATGATATAGATAACTATATTATAGATATATATATTTGTATCTATAGATATTACGTCTATCTATCTATTGAGTTAGAAGCTACTACCCATATATAAGCAGGAGGGCCATTTAGCTGCTAGGATTTTCTCATTTCCAACACAGCAGCTCCAAACTATCTCCTATTTGTTTCAATTTCAAAGAAGATTGTGTTTGGAAATAGAAAAATCAAACCTCAAAGGAATTTTAAAACTACTACTATAGACAAGTGTTCCTCAAGAATTTTGTTCTCAGGAACTATTTACATCCTTTAAAATTATTGAAGACTCCCAAGAGCTTTTATTCATATGTGTTATATTTACTGATTTTACCAGACTAGAATTAAAACTGATTTAAAATTAAAATTTTTAAATGATTTAAAATTTAAAAATATATATTTGCTGACTCTTTATAAATAATAATAATAAACCTGTTAGATGCTAATGTAAATAATATATACACATTTTATGATATATAACTATATTTTCCAAAGCAAAAACAGTAAGAAGAGTGACACTATTCTACATTTTCATATATCTTCCTAATTTCTGGCTTCATAGAAGAAAGTTGGATTCTTATATCTGCATCTGCATTCAATATGGAGTGATATGTTTGGGTTGAAGCATCTAAAGGAAATGAAGCCTCATATACAAAAGATTTTGAAAACAGATGAGTATTTTAATAGCAACTTAGATAATTGCAGATGTTCTTTTTTTAAGATTTTATTAATTTATTTATTTTTGAGAGAGAGAGAGCACATGAGTGGGAGGAGGAGCAAAAGGGAGAGAGAGAGAACCTCAAGCAGACTTCACACTGAGCACGAGCTGTTGCAGGGCTCAACCCCACAACCCCAAATCATGACTTGAGCCAAAACCAAGAGTTGGACCCAGCCGGACCCAGCCAACAGAGCCAGCCAGGCGCCCCATGTTCTTCTTTGATATTCCACCAAAACTATCCAACAATATTTTTAAAGACACTGTATAAAAATCTAAACTGAGGCAGGTTAAAAATGTTTAGTTTATTTGAGCAAAATTTGATTCAAATCCTGCAGCATCTAATCTAACGATAGAAAGGAGCTTTGTGAGCTGTACATAATGACAAACTTTCATAGGCAGAAAGGAGCAGTAAAGAGAAAGCTATACTAGGTAAAAAAAAAAAGGGGGGGGTTGGTTATTGCAAAGTTACTTCTCTTTTGGGGAAGCTGGGGTCTATCAGGCAGATTACCTAACCAGTGCTAATCAGGTGATTCCTGATTGGTTTAAGATTCCATATCTGGGAGAGCTGAAAGTAATTAAATCTTGGCTTGATGACATAGACTTAACATAATTGAAACCATTTTTGGGCCTGTTATCTTGTTTTTAAAACTTGACATGTGGAATCTGAAATCACACACACACACACACACACACACACACACACACACACACAAACCATATCATGTGACATTAAAATCCATTATTTGGAACTTCAAATGGGTATTTTACCCATACATGAATTTGTAACATCATTCATTTTTCACTGACTTATATAGATTTTTCCAAAAAAAATGACACGTTTTATTATTCAATGTAAAAATCATTCATATCACCGTTGAACTCACCAGAAAATCTTTAAGTCTGGGAAGCTGTCAAGCTCAGATAGGCAAATATGTTTTCCAAAATTTGAATTCTTGCTTCAAATCTTGAATTTTATCACTGGCAACTGTGAAATATTAAGAAATATATATATTGTCTCTGCCCCTGGTTCCTGACACGCAGCTCCTAAAACACTTGTAAATAGAAATGCTAAGAGAAGCTTTTGTTATAATATTTAGTTTTTGACTCTGGCTCCCCGTACAAAGCTCCTAAAACCCTTGTAATTACCTATGTAATTAGAGCACTAAGAGCATTTTTTGTTCTAATACTTGGCCATTGACATTGATGTGTGACACAGAGCTCCTAAATCCCTTAGAGTTTCCTGGGTGATAAAAGTTCCTTTTGTTCTAATGAAGCAACTCTGAGTGGGCTCCTGGATTGGAGCTGGTCAGCAGAAAGACCAAGCCATCATTAGAAGCTTGGCATTTTCGGTCCCAACCCCATTCTCCAGAGAAAGAAGAGGGGCTAGAAATGGAGTTCATAATTGGTCATGCCTACGTGATGAAGCCTCCCTAAAATCTCAATAGTGTAGGGTTGGGGGAGCTTTCACATTGGTGAACACACCCATGTACCATGAAGGTGGCACAAACCAACTCCACAGAGACCCTCCCAGACCTTGCCCTGTGTACCTCTGCATCTGAATGTTTATTTGTATTATCATGCATTTTATTTGTATTATCATGCCCTTTATTGGTAGATATTTCCCTGAGTTCTGTGTTTCCCTGAGTTCTGTGAGCTGTTCTAGCAAATAATAGAACCCAAGGTGGGGGAGGTCATGGGAACCTCTGATTTGTAGCCAAGTCAGACAACCATTGTGGGTAATCAGGGGACTGACTACTTGTGATTGACATCTGAAGTGGGGGGCAAGTCTCATGAGACTAAGCCCCTACCATGTGGGATCTGATGGTATCCCCAGGTAGGTACTGTCAGAATTGGGTTAAATTGAAGGACACCCAGCTAGTGTCACAGATAATTGCTTGGTATGAGAGAATCCCACACAGGCCAGGCATCCAGAAATGTTGTGCGTGTAGTGGTCATAGTGTCAGTATAAAGGAGACACAGAGGAAGATGTGAGCTTTTCCTACTCAGGAACAAGTACTGTCAGTTCTTTTCCCAGAAGCCACAGACTCACTGTGTTGTTCATTTATGAGGTAATGTCTGCCAAGTACCCAAAGCTGAATAGCCATATTGTGCTTATCCAGTTGATAATGGTACCAAATATACCAAACACCAAAAATGGTGTTCTATGAGAAAAGTGACTGGTACAGCCTGCAGTACAATCACATAGCAATTTTCATTGAATAAGCAATGCACTTTGGTCAGAACAGAAATGTTTTTATCTATACTTACCATTTCCTCACACAGAGTGCCTTAGGGGTTGAGGTTTTATAAAATAACTTCTATTGCTTTTCATAAAGAAAATTCTGAAGGATAACTGGTCAGCATGTAGGTGTGTATGTATGTGGATGTGCTTCTTCCATGGCAGTGAACAGAGTGACGACTAGCACAATTTGGTGCCACTGCTTTAATGTGTGCTAAGGAAACAGGAGTCTTACCCACTAATTGCTTATGTGTCGTCAGGGCAAATGTCAACACAGTGATGAAGGCAAATTACATCTTACTGCTATGATGAAAATAGTTTTGATGTCATCTTGCATACCCTTTGAAGGGCCCTCAGGGGTCCCTAGAGGTCAACAGGCCATATTTGGAGAATCACTGCATAGACCAGTCGACTGGTCATTTTATAACCTGAACTGTATCGACTTAGAGAAGATACAAATGAAATCCACACCACCTACTTGTATTTATACATTTAAATATTAAACTATATTTCATATTAAATCAAAATTATTCTTTGTAAAGTATATCTCTGGCTTTTAAATAGTTTACCTTTCTCCTGCTCTTTCAGATAACTTTGGATTATTTCCCTCACTCAATATTTTCCAAATTGTAATGTGAAAGGCACAAATTAATTTTTTTTCCTAGAAATTCCAAATGTAGAACGTTTAGAAAGTCTTTATTTGACAAGATTCAGGTGTATACATTCTTCTTTGCCCATTATAATGGTCAGTGTGTCCTGGCAACAATTTAAGCTTCAGCTTTTCATTGTTGGCCTTGTTAGCTAAAGAAATTCTCCTTATGAGTTTAACCCACAGAAGATCAGGCATAAATTTTTCTTGAGAGTTGAATATCTATTTTAAAAAAAAATAATTTTAATTAAAAAAAAAACTATGGTCATTTTATAACCTGAACTGTCAGAAGACTTCCTTCCTTCCAAAAATTATTAAACTGAAATTTTACTTAGTGATAAAACTTAACCCTTAATGGATATTATTCTTGAAGCAATTACAAAGCAATCAATATCTCTTCAATAGTGAATAAATTTGAAGTTAATTTCAGAAAACTATACTGAGATGATGATGTTAGATTATATTCACCAATTTATTTATTTTTAAAATCTCAAACATATATATACACATATATGCATATATATGCATGTATTATATGTATATATATACATGTGTACATACACATATATATGTGTGTGTGTGTGTGCATGTATCTGTATGTATGTGTGTGTATAATTATTGGGCGTTAACCATTCTATTTCTATTCATCATTGGAGACTGTTTTTAATTTTGCATAACTCTTTTCTGGAACCAATTCTTTATTTATTTAGTCTTAGTTGTAGTAAAATGCAATATAACTGTAAATTAGATCAGTATCTTTTGGTTACTACAATCCTAATATTTGCAGATCCATTACATAAAATTTGATAGTGAATTTCTGCAAATTATAATAGAAAGCTCATCGTTTACTCATTCAGTTATTTGTGTCAGGCACTGTTCTTGACATTTAGAATAGCGGAGTATGAAGACAGATATGGCTCCTTCTTTACTTATCTTCCATTCTATCAGGGGAGGAGGCAGAAGATAATAACTATGGAAGCAAATAAATGAATAAGGTAATTTCAGAAATGATAAGTATCCTGAAGAAAATAAAACTGAAGCTTGGGGGTCTGATTATAAATGGTTAGAGAAGGCATCTTCAATGATACATTCAAACTGGAACTTGAATGATGAGAAGTTGGCTTTATAGAGACCAAGAAGGGAGAGCTTGAGACAGACTTTGTGATGTCTCGTAAGATCAGAATAAAGTGGTGGTCATTACATATGGCAACACTGAAGGCTGTTTTTACCTTGATATAAGATGAAGTAAAATGGAGGGGCCCAAATGCCACTGAATGGGGGTTTAGAGGAGAATTCAGTTTTAAAGCTTGAGAAAATATACAGAACTCTTTCAAAAGTTTGCATAGGAACTGGAGTTGAGAAATACGGGGTTAACTGGAGAAGAATGTGGCATCAGTCGAAAACTATAGGCATACCTTGGAGATATTGTGGATTCAGTTCCAGACCACCACAATAAAGTGAGTCAAATGAATTTTTTGGTTCACTAGTGCATATGAAAGTTATGTTTACACTATACTGTAGTCTGTGAAGTGTGCAATAGCATTATGTCTAAGAAAACAATGTACACACATTAATTTTCTTTTTTTTATTTTTAAGATTTTATTTATTCATTTGAGTGAGAGAGCACAAGCAGGGAGAGCTGCAGAGGGAGAGGGAGTAGCAGGTTCCCTGCTGGGGTTCCATCTGAGGCTCGATCCCAGGGGCTGAGATCATGATCTGAGCCCACAGCAGTTGCTTAAAGGACTGAACCACCCAAGTGTCCAATTCATTAATTTTAAAAAATAGTTTATTGCTGGGGCACCTGGATGGCTCAGTCAGTTAAGCATCTGATTCTTGATTTCCACTGAGATCATGATCTCATGTTGTGAGATTGAGCCTCGAGTAGAGCTCTGCACTGGGTGTGGAGTCTGCCTAAGACTGTCTCTCTCCCTCTGCCCCTTGCCCCTGCACTCTAAATAAGTAAGTAAATAAGTAAATAAATAAATAAATAAATAAATAAAATTTATTTAGAAAACAGTTTATTGCTAAAAAATGCTAACCATTCTCAGTAAGTTATCTTTTTGCTGGTGGAGGGTCTGGCCTCAATGTTGCTGGCTGCTGTCTGATCAGGGTGGTTGCTAAAACGTGGGGTAGCTGTGCGATTTCTTAAAATAAGACAACAATGGAGTTTGTCACATTGATTGATTCTTCTCTTCATGGATGATTTCTCTGTTGCATGCGATGCTGTTTGGCAACATTTTACCCAGGGTAGAACGTCTTTCAAAATTGGAGTCAATCCTCTCAAACCCTGCCCCTGCTCCATCACATAAGTTTATGTAATATTCTAAATCTTCTGTTGTCATTTCAACAATGTTCACAGCATCTTCACCAGAAGTAGTTTCCATCTCAAGAAACCACTTTCCTTGCTCATCTATTAGAAGGGACTCCTCATTCCTTCAAGTTTTATCATGAGATTGTAGCCATTCCATCCCATCTTCAGGCTCCACATCTCATTCTAGTTCTCTTGCTGTTTCCACCACATCTGCAGTTACTTCCTCCACTGAAGTCTTGAACCCTTCAAAGTCAGCCATGGGGGTTGAAATCACCTTCTTCTACACTCCTGTTAATGTTGGTATTTTGACCTCTAGCCATGAATCACGAATATCCTCAATGCAGCCAGAAAAAGTTTAGAATATAGTGAGAATTACCAAATGTGACACAGACACAAAGTGAGCAAATGCTGTTGGAAAAATTGGTGCTGATAAACCTGCCCAGTGTATTTTGCCATAAAATTTCAATATATAAAAACAACACAATATCTGTGAAGCACAATAAAGCAAAGCACAATAAAACAAGATATGCTTTAATTTCAGATAACTATTCTAGAGCATGTTTTATGCTTACAGGAATTGCAGCAGCCTGAAAAGTGGTCCCCCAAATATGTACACATGTGATGGTTAATTTTATACATCAACCTGACTGAGCCACGGGTTGTCAAGATATTTAGTTAAGTGTTATTCTGGGTGTGTCTGTGAGGCGTTTCTGGATAAGATTAATATTTGAATCAGTAGACCTGAGTAAAATGAATTGCACTCCCCACTGTGGAACAGCCTCACCCAATCTGCTGAGGGCCTGAAGAGAACACAGTGTTGAATATGGGAGAATTCCTTCTCTCTGCTTGTCCATGAGCTGGGACATGGGTAATCTTCTGCCTTTAAATTTGGACTCAGACTGGATCTGGCACCATCTACTGCCCTAGTTCCCCAGCCTTCAGAGAGCAGCTGGAACTATACCATTGGATATCCTCAGTCTCCAGTTGGCGAACTGCAGAATTTGGCACTTCTCAGACTCCATAATCATGTGAGCCAATTCCTTTTGTGCATATACATATATAGATAGTATGCACGCGCACACACACACACACACACACACCATATACATCCAATTAATTCTGTTTCTCTGGAGAACCCTAACTAATACAACACCCTAATCCTCTGTAAATATGTTATTTAAATGACATAGGGATTTTGTAGGTGTGATTAAATTAAGAATCTTGGGATATTAGTCGGGATTATCTCAGTGGCCCCTATATACTTGCAAGGGCCCTTATAAGAGGGAAGTAGGACTGTCAGAGTTATACCCTGAATGCATGTGGCCTCCCTCCAAATTAATATATTAAATTCTAAAGCCCATTGTGGTGGTATTAGGAGGTGGGGGCCTTTAAAGGTGATTAGGTCATAAAGGTGGAACCCTCATAAGTGGGATTGGTGCCCTTATAAATGAGTCCCTGATGGCTCAGTTACCCCTTCCATCATGTGAGGTTACAGCAAGAAGACAGCTTCTATGAACTAGAAGCAGGCTCTCATCAAATATAAAATCTGCCAGCACATTTATATTGGACTTTCCAGATTCCAAAACAATAAGAAATAAATTTCTGTTGTTTAAAAGCCACCACCTAGAGATAACCTGGATGGCTCAGTCGGTTAAGCGTCCAACTCTTGATTTTGGCTCAGGTCATGGTCCCAGGGTCCTGAGATTGAACCCTGCTTTGGTCTCTGCCCTGATCATGGAGGCTGATTAAGATTCTCACTCTTCCTCTCCCTCTGCACCCCCCCGACTCATGCACTCTCTCTCTCTCTATCTAAATATATAAATATATATATATGCACATATATATGCAGCTACTTTAAATATATATAAATATATTTATATATTAATAATATATATGTCCCCAGTAAATATCCAATATAATTATATATGTATGTATATATATACATACACACACACACACACACACACATATATATATATATATATATAAAAGCCACCACCTAGTCTATCATATTTTTGTTATAGCAGCCTGAACCAACTATGACAAAAATTGCCACTGAGAAGTGGAGTCTTGCTGTAACAAACACCTTAAAATGTGGAAGTAGTTTTGGAACTGGGTAATGGGCAGTGCTGGAAGAGTTTGGGGCACAAGCCTACCTTGCTATGAAAGGAAAGTTGAGGATGCAGAAGGAGTAGGGGAGAGCTGTGAAGGCTTCACTCTTTTGGAGCATAAATAAGTAATCCTGAACAGAATGCTAGTAGAAGTATGGACAGTGAAGGCCATAGATGACATTTCAGATGGAAATGGGAAATACATTATTGGAAGCTGGAGAAAAGGTCATCTTTGTTATAAAGTGGCCAAGAACTTGGCTGAGTTGTGTTTATGTCCATGTGTTCTGCAGAAAGTAGAACATTTGAGTGATGATATTGGATATTAAGCTGAAGCTATTTCTAGGCAAAGTGTTTTAGATACAGCTTGGCTCCTCCTGACTATTTATACTAAAATATAAAAAGAGAGAAATGGCTTAAAGATGGAATTGTTAATCAAAATGGAAACAGGACTTAGATTTAGAACATTCTCAAGCCTTTTCATATTGTGAAGGATGAGAAAACCTTGTTGGGGAAAGAACACAGAGGGTTCACCCAAGAGACCATTTGATGAGAAAATTAGTATGGATAAGCATTCTCAACAGAATCTAAGAGCAATTCTCTAAGACAATGGAAGAGTGACCCTGAAGACAGTGCAGAGATCTTCAGAGCTGCCCTTCTTGTCAGGCCCAGAAGACAAGGGTCTTGGGGTAGAGTGGTTTCAGAGGGGCCACCCAAGTCTGGGAGACCAGGAGCACACTGCCTGACACCATCACACATCATGGACCTCTACCTGCACAGAGGGGCAACACCCCTAAGCTGTCCTAGGTATGACTCCAGTAGGTTCCCATGCAGCACTGGCTACAGTGGTCACCCCCTCCAAATGGCACAAGCAGCAAATTTTGGGGGCATCTGCAGCACTGTGTCCAATGGCACACACAATGCAAGGACAGGAGCAGCCGTGCAGGTGTATGGCTGCCTTCACCTAGATTTTAAAGAATGGATTCACCACAGAGCCATGGGGCCAGAGTTACCTGCCTGACCCCAGTTGGGGAGAGCAATGGAGGCAGAACTGTTTCCTGGGAGAGCTGGAGGCATGTAATTCCAACTCAGAAGCGGACTGTAGTCCCCATGCATCCAGAGGACAGAGTATCAGGTCTAAAAGGATTATTCTCAAAACTTAAGGTTTAATAAGATTTGCTCTATTAGGCTTTGGACTTACCTGGGACTTGTCCCTCCTTTCGTCTTTCCAATTTCTCCCTCTTGGAATGGGAATGTCTATCCTCAGCCTGCCCCATCATTATATTTGAGAAGCACATAGCAGTTTGGTTTCACAGTTCACAGCTGGAGGAATTTGTATCTGGATGGGTCATACCTGGAGTCTCACCCATACCTGATTAAGATGTATTTAGATGAGATTTTGGATTTCTATATTATAGTCAAGGCTGTAAAAAGTTAAGACTTTTGGAGCTATTGGGATGGAAGGAATGGATTTTTGTATTCAAGAAAGACTTGAATTGGGGGAGGGCGGGACAGGGACAAATTATGTGTTTAAGTTCTCCCCAGATTCACATATTGAACCCTAAGGCCAAATATGATGTTATTTGGAGGTAGAGTTTTGGGAGGTGATGAAATCATTAGTGTGGTGCTCTAATGAATAAAATTAGTGACTTTATAAAAGAGGGCCCAGAGAGATCCCACCCCTTCCATTGTGTAAGGACATAGGGAGAAGGCAGCCATTTATCAACCAGGAAACTGGCACCTTTTTCTTGGATTTTCCAACCTCCAAGACTATAAGAAAAAAATTTCTGTTGTTTCCAAGCCATGCAATCTATAGCATTTTGTTATAGCATGCTGAGTAGACACAGTCAAAGTCCTAGAAGAAAACGTGACAATGAAAACGGATCAGAGTCATGTGGCCATGAGCTAAGAATTGTGGGCAATCTCCAGAAGCAGAAAAAGGCAGAAAAACAGATTCTTCCCTACAACTTCCAGATTTTATTTTGGTTTTATTTGATTGTAGTCAAGTAAAATTGATGTTGGAGTTTTGATTTCCAGAACTGTTAGATAATAAATTTCTACTGTTTAAGACAGAAATTTGTGCAGTAGCAATACGCAGCTAACACAAGCATCATGATTCAGTAAATGGGGAGAAATTAATAATTCATAGTAGATTATAATCATATTAATGAAACCTCTGAAAAGACAAGTGTGTATGTGTATGAGATGCTAAGCAAATTAAAGAGATGGCCTTTGATAGAAATGAGGACATTTTATCCAATGTAAAGAGGAGAAAGCAGATTGATCTGTAGATAGATTTGAGGGTGTGAAGATGACAGAGTTCCAGTGGGAATGCATTATTTATTTCGTGAACTATAAATAAAGGGGCAAAAAGTTCAAAAGATAATTGATGGGAGAGGAATAGACATGAGATAATCCTTTTACAACATGGGAAAGATTACATTCTAGGGTCATTGCCTTAGACTGTTTGAGAGTAGGTTTGTGTTTCCCAAGGAAAATATAAATCATCACATTTAGTTTAAGATATCCCATTCAATTTCCTAATTGCCTTTAATGTGTCCAGTGTCATGTATATCATTTCCTTGAGTGCAGCCAACATTCATCCAACACCTGAAATAAGTTATGTACTTTGCTCACTCTTGAAGTTACAAAGATTAATTATATGATTACCACTCTCAAGGTTTCACAGTCTGATGGGTGAGATGCCAGGTCAGATGGTGACTTCAAAAGGGAGATATGAATCTTGTGTCTTAGGACCCCCAAGAGGAAAACAAAACCCAAGCAGTGTTTACTAACCTGGTGGACAAGAGAAGTTTTATAGACCAAATTCACATCTCTGCAAGGTCTAGAAGGACAAGAATAATAAATAGGGGAATAAGAAAGCCTGGGATAAGAGGTTTCCATATAATTATTATTCTTACAATACGGTTCTAATGTTTGTAGTGGAGGATTTGAGGTCTATTAATCTTATAAATCATAATTACTATTTACTTTTTATAAGATATTATAACATCATATTTTCCTAGGCCCTGGATAACATTTTATGTTTTAGCCTTAAAGACATAATTTGCTTCCTGATTTCTCTAATTTACTAATTGAAGTGACAGTTTCCCCTAAACTTCTTTCCCTAAGAAAAATTGCAGCACTTTCTTTCATTTATTCACTTTACACTAACTTACTGAGTCTTCACTTTGTTCCACCAGGATAAAGAGAAAAATATGAGGAAGTTTAAGAGTTTGAGTTATAATCTATTGTGTTTATAATTTATCCTTTTGATTTGTAACATTTTTTAATCTATGAAAAGGAATCCTACTTCATAATCAAATTGCCTAGGGTCAAAAATTCAAAACTAAAAATATTCACAATAAAGTACACAGAGCTGCAGCAATTAAAATGGCATAGTAATAAAATATCACATTGAGATACCTTCCTTTAAAGTAAAAGGACCACACATTATACTACATCATTAATTTTACATGAAAAGATTCATACATCCTTTCTCTTTGTGATACGCCTGCAGTCAAACTTCTGCACATGAGAAAATAATAATTTGCGACTGAATAGATATAATTCATTCAATAGCAATTTCTTTTGTTGCTTTTGCTGAGGCATTTTTTAAACTGTGTTATTATTTTTTAATCGGAGAAAGAATGCGCGTTTGCAACAATTCAAAGAATAGATATTTATAAATTGTCAGTTGTCTTAGCTTTCCCCCTCCTTCGATCTCCTTCTCCCTTGAGTTATGCTTAACAGGGTTAGCCATTTGGGTTTGTCCTTTCAAACTCCTTTTTAACCTTGGACAAAGATAGCTGTACCTATATATGATACAG
This sequence comes from Eumetopias jubatus, assembly GCF_037043125.1. Classification (NCBI taxonomy): domain Eukaryota; kingdom Metazoa; phylum Chordata; class Mammalia; order Carnivora; family Otariidae; genus Eumetopias; species Eumetopias jubatus. The sequence continues at coordinate 179,710,487 of NW_028274808.1, forward strand.
ATACAGAAATAGCTAGATATAAACATACACATATGGTTCATTTTTCCTTGTTTCCTTTTTATATTTTATAAAGCCAGAATTATACACTACTGAGCCATGTGTTATAGACATAATTCTAGGTCAATATGTGAATAACAAACAAATTTCTTTAGCTGCTTCATTTTCTTTCTAACCACAGATGTAGCATAATTTATTTAACAATTCCATATTATTTCACATTCAAGTTGTTTCCAGTTAGATAACTTGCTTCAGTGAATATCCTTGTATAAATACCCTAATCTGGCAGTGTTTTTATTTGTTCGTTGGTACATTCATTAGCAAAATCTCCTTTTAACAGATACTGACGTAGTCTTATCCCAAAATTTTGTTCCAATATACACTTCTACCAACAATGTGTAAATGTGTTTTACCCTCATATATTTAAAAACAGCAAATGCTATCAATCTTAAAATAGTTGCTAAGTTTTTTTAAAAAGTCATTTTTTACTATTTTAATTATTATTGCTCTAAATACCAGTGATGTTGACCAGTTTCCTAATATGATTTTTGACTATATTTTGTGTGTGTGTGCTTCTAATTTGTAAAATATGCTTCTTTTTATTGAAATCTATATTTTAATGAATTTTCAAATTTCTCTTTGCGTTTGTGAATTTGATCTCTGGTTTATTATGTTTATATTTAATTTTGCTTAGTATAGAAATAATTTAACTTTTACAATAATATGTGACCATTTTTACCTTGATTTTCCTAATTTCTTATAACTCAAGACTATATCAGTATTTTTCTTAATTTTCTATATATATGTTATTTTTTCTAACACTATGAAAAAATCTGTATGCCTTAAAGTAAAAATTAATGATAAAATGATCACTTTTATAAGAAAGATCTACATTCAATAACTCTTAATATTTTACTATATTTTCTCTATCTATCTATCTATCCATCCAAACATCTATCTGTGTTTACTGAACTATTTAAAAGTAAGTTACAGAAATCGTGACCTTTTACCCAGAATGCATGCATTTTATAAAAATAAGGGAATTTTTAGTAGTTCATTCAGTAATTTCACACTGAAAATCAACAGTTATCTCCTGGAGCACCTGGGTGGCTCAGTCAGTTAAGCGTCTGACTCTTGATTTCAGCTCAGGTCATGATCTCAAGGACGTGGGATGGAGCTCTTCATCCGGCTCCATGCTCAGGAGCGTCCGCTTGTACCGAATCCTCTGCTCCTCTGCGAGCTCTCATTCTCTTTCTCAAATAAATAAATAAATAAAACCCTAAAAATAAAGAAAATCAACAATTATTTCCTGATATAATCTACTATCATTCTATGTTAAATTTTCTCCTTTTATCCTCAAAATTTATGTTTTTTTCCCCCTAAATCAGGAAAATCAGCGTCCAGCTGTTACAGATGTTAAACTTTATTGCTTTTTAAAGAAAATGACCACCAGGAAAGGAAAGGCTTACTTATTGTTCCCCTTTGCAAGTCTCTGATAAGTTATGGAGTGTCTTCTGGCACTATTTAAATTTCTATCTTTTCTGAAACACTTTAGTCATTGGTTTTAGCATCTGTCTCTCTCTCCATTTCTCTCTGTCTCTCTGTATCTCTTTCTCTGTCCCTTACACACACACATACACAAAGAACTCATTAGTTGTTTTTTTTTTACTAAGATTAATTCTTTATTACAAGCATGCCTCATTTTATGGCACTTCATTCTACTGTGTTTTGCAGAAACTGTGTTTTTTACAAAGTGAAGGCTTGTGGCAACCCTATGTTGAACAAGTCTACCAATGCCATTTATCCAACAGCATTAGCTGACTTTATCTGTGTGTCACATACTGGTAATTCTCACAATATTTCAAACTTTTTCATTATTATTATATTTATATTGCTGCAATCCCATGATAAAACTTGAACACATGAGGAGTTTCTTCTAATGGATGAGCAAAGAAAGTGGTTTCTTGAAATGAAATCTACTCCTGGTGAGGATGCTGTCAACTCAGGTATTTCTATTTATTTAAGCTTTTATCATCAATTACAAAAAATGATAATAATAAATTACTAATGGTGTTGTTATTTAAATGTACCAGAGTTAGTCCATGGGAGGTCTTTTTAGCTTGACCTGTTTTTTGGTGAGTCTTCCTGTTAGTTTTGGAGTTTTTCCTTGCTTTCTGACATAAGATTTCCCATTGGCTAGTACTTTTCTTTTTTTTTTTTTAAAGATTTTATTTACTTACTTGAGAGAGCGAGAATGAGAGAGAGAGAGAGAGAGCACATGAGAGGTGGGGAGGGTCAGAGGGAGAAGCAGACTCCCCGCTGAGCAGGGAGCCTGATGCGGGACCCCATCCCAGGACTCCAGGATCATGACCTGAGCCGAAGGCAGTCGCTTAACCAACGGAGCCACCCAGGAGCCCGGCTAGTACTTTTCCTTTCTTTGCTTAGGAAATAGTCATTTCTCCAAGGATCCCTGATTCTTTTTAGTGAGGGGTGATTTTTTAAAAACTAACATATCCTTACTTCTGATTCATGGATGCTATCTTATTTCTGTTGCTGTTTTTTTTTTTTTTTTTTTTTTTCCTTTCACCATCAGTTCTCTAGGGGATATTTCTAATAACAGGTGCTTCTCTTTATTCTGGAGATAAGGTCTTTTTAACACCACCACCACTGGTATATTTACTTTTCAAGTCTCTTTCTTTCATATACCCAGAGACCATGGGACTGACCCAAAGGTGTTAGAATTATTCTCAGTATTTCCAACCTTGACCAATATCTTTCTTTTCTTTTCTCAACCTGTTTCTCTGTCTTTGCTTTGGTAACACAGTTAACACAACTGGTCTCAGAAGGTTTCAGAAGGTTATTAAAAAATAACTTGCTTAGAAATCTTTGTCTCTAAATTAGTTGTCACTACAGGTTATGGGTGATTTTCCTTGGTCTCCTTGCAAACAGTGTTTTCTGTTTTGTTCTTTGTTTGCTTGTTTGATAATACTAGAGATATTCTATTTTGTATGAGTAATTTATCCAAGAGAAAATATATACATATTTAGTTTGTATATATTGTTGGTTACAAATAGCATTCTATTTCTATACTTCATTTCTTTACACTAATCTAATACATGTTCTACCAATTGTTACAGTAGATCATGGCATACTTTAATATGTGCTACTCAAATTACTTCTCACCTGTCTTCTTTTTAAAACATACTTGACAATTCTGGGATGCCTGGGTGGCTCAGTCAGTTATGCAACCAACTCTTGATTTCTGCTCAGGTCATGATCTCAGTGCCATGAGATCAAACCCCACATCAGGCTCCAAGCTGAATGTGGAGCCTGCTTAAGATTCTCTCTCTCTAGGGGCGCCTGGGTGGCTCAGTCGTTGGGCGTCTGCCTTTGGCTCAGGTCATGATCCCAGGGTCCTGGGATCGAGCCCTGTATTGGGCTTCCTGCTCAGTGGGGAGTCTGCTTCTCCCTCTGCCTCTCCCCACCCCTGCTATACTATCTCCCTTTCTCTCTCTCTCTCTCAAATAAATAAATAAAATCTTTAAAAAAAAAAATTCCCTCTCTCTCTTTGGCCTTCGCCACCCAGCTTGCTTGCTCTGTCTCTCTCTAAAAACAAAATAAAACAAAAAAAGTTGACAATTCTCAAGTGACTATCTTTTACCACAAGCATTCTTAAATTATTTTATCCAGTTTTGTAAACAAATTCTTATTGAAAATACATTTAATGCATAGATTGATTTATGAAAACTGAAGTATTTTGACATTTTGTCCACTCTAAAGAATTATACATTTCTCCCAGATTAAGTTTTGTGTTCTTCAGCAAAATTAGTGCAATCCATGCAAATAACTAACTTTTGTTTTTAATTTGCTTACAGTTGTTTATTTATAATTAATAAGATATTTTCCCCATTTCATTTATAAACAAGGAAGGTGTATAATAAAAAAAGATATTCAATTGTATATATTTACCTACTTAACAACTCTTAAGAGATAATCATTCATTATCAAATATCTTGAATTTTCTTATTATGCAATTGTGTGATTTTTTTACAATTCTTCTATTTATTTTTTATAGTTTATTTTATTTTTTCTGTCTTATTTTAAATAAGATTGGTGAGAAGACATTCAGTCTGTTCCCAAAATCTGTAACAGTTTCAATATTTAATGTTTGTAACTTTCTTGTTATACTGACTTCACACATTTAATTAGTTACTTCTATTCCCATTTTACTTAGATTTTTAAATTATTACTCAATTTCTTTAAATTATTATTGAAGTTACTATCTGTAGTTTCTTTTTTTTTAAAGTGAAATCATTCAAGACTCTTAATTTTCCTCCAAATGAAGTTTTAGTTCTACTTTATACTTTTGACATGATAGTCTCATTTGTTAAATTTAAAACAGTATGTGATTTTAGTTTCCAATTACTTTTTTCCAAGGTAACTTTTTAAAAATATTTATTTATTTATTTGATAGAGTAGCGCATGCATGCACAAGCAAGTGGGGGAGGGGCAGACAGAGAGGGAGAGAATCTCAAGCAAACTCCCTGCTGAGCACAGAGCTGGACACAGGGCTTGATCCCATGACCCTGAGATCATGATCTGAGCTGAAACCAAGAGTCTGCTGCTCAACTGACTGAGCCACTTAGGCACCCATCCAAGGTAATCTTTTAAGTGTAAATTTCAAGTACTTTCATAAGCTTATGGTTTTATAATGTGGTCTATAAAATCTATAAATCTATAAAATCTATAAAATATTCTTCAATACTATTGGTTGTTTGAAAATATTATTAAAAGGCCCTTCTTCTTTAGACATATTTAGTTTTCTTGAAATGTTAAATCTAAAACAGGTTATTTAAACTCATCCTCTCTGCTTGTGGTTCTAACAAGTTATCATCATATCATTAGGTGTTTACAAAATATAGAGTGTATAGCAATCTGATCCAACATCCTCTTACCTACCTAATATGTCATTCCCAAAGGCATAAATAAGTAAATGAATAAATAAGATTTAGGATTTAATAGTAAACAGAAATAAACCAACCATCTATATTCTTTGAGGAGATTATTCATAGAGTACACATAACAAACGACAAACAAATCAAAACAAGATCAAGATTAAATCTTTAGGGGCGCCTGGGTGTCTCAGTCAGTTAAATCTCTGCCTTCGGCCCAGGTCATGATCCCAGGGTCCTGGAACGGAGCCCCATGTTGGGCTCTCTGCTCAGTGGGGAGCCTGCTTCTCCCTCTCCCACTGCCTGGTGCTCACCCTGCTTGTGCTTTCTTTCTCTATCAAATAAATAAATAAATAAAAATCTTAAAAAATATCAAATCTTTATTAACTATAAATTGGATTGTGATAACATGCCTGATTTTATAAATTGACCCTGCATAAAAAAAGATAATTTAATATATACATTCACGTATGTATACAAAGGTCATATACTTATTCTAGGTTCTCATGCACTTTGTTATATTCAGAGTCTCATATAGTATTCATGACATGCTTGGGTATGGTAAATTTTCAAACAAATTATTTCTCCATCAATAATCTGAAGTATATATCTGAAGCTTTACATATAGATATGCATACACATAGATTTGGTTGATATAGGTATATAAAAAGAAACAGAGATATAGTTTATAAATAAGTCATGGCACTCACTCTGCAAACAGCTCTTATGTGAGGGGAAAATTTCTTTTTCCTTAAAAATTTCTGTAAATAAAAGGTCAATTATAGACTGTAACATGCATAAGTTATTAATAACAATGGTTGAAATTCTTTTTTTAAAAGATTTTATTGGGCGCCTGGGTGGCTCAGTTGGTTAGGTGACAGCCTTCGGCTCAGGTCATGATCCTGGAGTCACTGGATCGAGTCCCGCATCGGGCTCCCTGCTCGGTGGGGAGTCTGCTTCTCCTTCTGACCCTCTTCCCTCTCGTGCTCTCTATCTCTCATTCTCTGTCTCTCAAATAAATAAATAAAATCTTTAAAAATAATTTAAAAAAATAAAAGATTTTATTTATTTGAGAGAGAGAGTGAGGGGAAGAGAGAGCACAAGCTGGGGCAGTGGTAGGGGCAGAAGGAGAGGGAGAAGTAGAAATTCTTGATATAGCAGTGCAAGTTGTGAGGAAAAATGGCTCAAAATAGCATAATTATAATGCACACATTTAATATTTTGTTCCTGTTACATTTATTTATATTTCAGAAACAACTCTCTTTCCATCTATTTGCACAAAAATGTCATTTGGACTTGGTAAACGTTTAGAAAGCCTATAAATGTAAAAGAAAGCCCTCAAATTTCCTCAAATTTAATCATGAAAATAAATTTCGGACTCTGTCATTTAATATGCACCTATTCACACTTACATCCTTTTTTTCTTTAAAAAAGTATTAGTAAATGATGAAAAACATTTAAATTGATAGAGAAAAATTTAATGTTTTAAATTTTAAATTTATCTGAGACAAATTTCAACAATTTACTGGTTATTTATGCTTCTCCCTATATGTATTGCTTTTGTTTTCTTTATCTTATCCCTCTTGAAATATTTTTCTTTTCCTCAGTGATTTATAAGCAGTCTTTTTTTTAAGAATTCTTAATCATTAAAGTTCATTGGAAATGTTATAAAAATCTGTCTGGAACTGGCTTAACAATTAGGAAATTTATAATTTCACATAACAAGGCATACAGAGTATCACATGTTCAGGGTTTGTTCATCACATCGTATTTCTAGGTTCCTTTCTTATTACGTCATCTTTGTCTTTTATTGTCCCAAGAAGGCTTCCTGAATCAACAGAGATCACTAAGTCTTTTGTTCAGTAGAAAAGAATGAGAGAGACAGACAGAGTTACATAGGGAGAATGAGAGAGATAACAATCTCCCCAAGCATCTAAGTTGTTTCCTTTTAACTGATTTGATCAATTCAGGTCATGTACCCACCTCTGGGTATGCCAGGTACTGCCCTTTCATCTATTTAAGAACATAAACTACAATTTGAGAGAATAAAAAGTCATTTTTGGAAGAAAAATATAAAGCAATTTCATGTATTTAAAATTGTTTGTGCCATAGCTACAAGCTATGGGAAGTTATGAGGTTAACAGGTATAAAACAAATTTCAGTGAAGCTATGGGCATAGCCAGAATTGTTTTAAATACAATTAAATAAAGCAAGATAGACGAGCAAGGGAGTAGGTCAATTCTAATTATTGAAAGAAACTTTGATAGCATTGTTAGAGAACAAAGTGATATGTGAAGTATAAATGGAGGATATTTTGATCCATGAGCTGAAGAATTACATGATTCTTGTGTTAGACATAGATCTTTTTGCCCCATTACCTTTCTTTTAAATAAGTCAAATTCTAAAAAGAGAACATCTGCCCCTACCAAGCTGCTAAAATTATATTCCTGAGATAATTTCCTTATGCATAAATTTGCATAATCTTTGCTGAAGATTAAGTTACTATAAAAAACCAAACTTCTACCTATGTGAAAACATTTTCTAATTGTGGAAACCAGTGAAAAATTAGACAAATAACAACATATGTAATTCAATATAGTAAAGATGTCAGTTCTTTCCAAATTGATCTATAAGTTTAATGCAATTCCCATCAAAATACCAACAAGTGCTTATGAAGACATAGACAACCTTATTCTAAAACTTATATGGAATGGCATAGGCCCTAGAATAGCTAACACAATGCTGAGAAAGAAGAATAAAATGGGAGGAACCACTCTATAAGATATTAAATCCTACTATATAGCTACAGTAATCAAGACAATGTAGTATTCACATAGGAATCTATACATAGATCAATGGAGAAGAATAAAGAACCCAAAAATAGATCTACACAGACATGCTCTACTGATTTTTTATAAAGTTACAAAAGCAATTTAAGGGAGAAAGTCTTAAAAAATAGTGATGTAGAAATCGGAATCTGTTGGCAAAAAAGCAAAACAAATAAAATCTCTAACTTTGTATATTACACAAAAATAAACTCAAATTAGATCATGACTTTAAATGTAAGCTATTACATTTTACAGCAATTACTTAGGAGAAAAATCTTCAGGATTTAGGGCTAAGCAATAAAATCTTAAGAAAAAATTGATAAATTGGACTTCATTGAAATTAAATTACTTTGCTCTACAAAAGATCTTAGTAAGAGAATGAAAACCAAATTAAAGACTAGGAGAATGTACTTGCAAACCACATTTTCAACAAAGGACTGGTATATAGAATCTATCTATCTATCTATCATCTATCTCTAGCATCTCTATCTCTATCTATATAATAGAAAAATACACATATAATTAGAAAATGAAACAATACAATTAGAAAATGGACCACAGACATAAACTGAAATTTCCCTGAACAGAATGTACATATGGCAAATAAGCACATGAAAATATGTTCAATTTAATTACTAAATTAAACAACGAGATAGCATTACACATCTATTAGAATGACTAAAAGAAAAAACCATGTCCACACCAAATACTGGTGAAGATGAGAAGAAATTTGATCATTTATTTATTGCTGGAGGGAATGGAAAATAATGCAGCAAGTTTGAAAAACGGTTTGGCATTTTCTCAAAATTAAACCTACAACTATCACACCATCCAGAAATCACAGTCTTGAGTATTTATTCCAGAATAAAGAAAAATTATATTTACTTAAAGGCCACACACAGATTTTCACAGTATCTTTATTTCAAATAGCCCAATCTGGAAAAAAAAAAACGCAAAGTTCATTTAATGGTTGATTGGTTAAGTAAACTGCACATCCATACCATAGACTATGATGCAACAATTAAAAGGAACTGTATATATCAATGTACACAATAACATGGATAAAGGGGAATTATGCTCAGTGAAAAATGACAAAAACCAACAGTGACATCTCTGAAAATGGTAGAGTAGGGAACTGCACAAAACAAAAATAAGCTGAACTGAGTAGCTTCATGATAAAAAGCATTCAAGCTTGAGGCGCCTGGGTGGCTCAACTGGTTAAGTGACTGCCTTCGGCTCGGGTCATGATCCTGGGGTCCCGCGATCGAGTCCCACATCGGGCTCCCCGCTCAGCGGGGGGGTCTGCTTCTCCCTCTGACCCTCCCCCCTTCTCATGCTCTCTATCTCTCTCTCTCATTCTCTCTCTCAAATAAATAAATAAAATCTTAAAAAAAAAAAAAAGCATTCAAGCCAATGTATTATCCATAGCCACCAAGAACAAGGAATAACAGGGCAGGCAATAGACATTAAAAATCCTGGAAAAAAGAGGATGAGTACAGAGATTTTGTGGGAATATGGAGAAAGCAAGAGATAAGACAGAACTGTAAACTACCTGGCTAAGCAGAGAGGTAGTGTCCCAATCCAGAGGCGATCTACTAAGACAGAAAGGAGTTTTTTTGGGAGGGAGGTTTGTTATTGTTGTTTGTTTGTTGTTTGTTGTTTAAAGAAATCTGTGTCAAATCACCAGTTGACCATCAATGTAATGGAACAGGGGACTTCAGTGGTCACATATGAAAAGAATATAGACGTCACAAAAAATAGGTAGAAAATCCACTACACAACAATCCACAAAGAGCAGAAATAACAAATTCTGAGGAGGGTTGAGGTTATGATTTCCACTGTTAGCATATTAATCAAATTACCCCAGTTTCAATAAAAATTTACAAGAATGTACAGAAATTGTAACTTTCATACATTGCTAGTGGACACATAAAATGCACATCCTCTGTGGAAAGCAGTGTCGTTGTTTCTCAAAAAGGCAAACATAGATTACCATGTGACCCAGCAATTCCACTACTGCATATATAATAACCAGAATTGAAAACTGGGCATTCAAACAAAAATACTTGTACATAAATATTTATAACAGCAAATTTTATAATAGCCCAAAGGAGGAATTCAAATGTTTATAAACTGATGAATTATAAACAAAATGCCACATATCAACTCAGTAGAACATTATTTAGTCATGAAAAGAAATTAAGTACTAATATGTGCTATAATACAAATGAATCTTGAAAATATGCTGGGATTATTGATTCTTTTCTAATTATTGATTCTTTTCTAATACAGTTGTTAAGAGCCATAAAATTTTCTATTAGTACTGATTTAGCTAATATACAATTTGACATGTGTTTTTATTTTCTGTTCAGTTCAGAATTCTTTCTAATTTCATCTTTAATTTGCCCTTTTACCTACAGCTCAGTTAGAGTTGTGTTAGTGAATTTTCAAATATTTGGGAATTTCCCAGAGATCTGTTTGTTATTGATTTCAACTTTGTATTGTGATCAAGATTATATTTTGTGTTATTAAATCATTTAAAACCCATTGAGAATTTCATTGTGGTTACTATATATTCTATGCTGCTAAAGGTCCCACATGCAACTGAAAATATGTGTTTTGCTGTTGGTGAATGAAGTCTTTCACAAATGTTAATTAAGTGAAGTTTAATAGTGGTGCTGTTCAAGTTTTCTATGTCATTGCTGATTTTTTGTCTAATTTTTCCATCTGTTATTGAGAAAGGGATATTGACATCTCTTGCTGTGATTGTGGATTTATCTATCTAATCTCATAATTCTATAAATTTCTTCTTCAGGTATTTTGAAACTCCTAACCATCTCATCCAAGCATCAGAATTTTTTTTTTTTTAATCTCAGGCATGATTTTCCTCTCCAGAAGTTCAATTTGTTTTGTCATTTCTTCCATATCTCTATTTAATGTGTTTAATCTTCCTCTTCTTTATTGACTTATAGGTTACAGTTATGTGTTTTAATATGCTTTTCTGCCAATCCTATCATTTATTTAACTTCAGGATATATTTCTTTCTATTGATTGTTTTTCCTCTTTAACATGGCATATATTTACTTGTCTTATTTCATGTAGTAATTATTGAGTGGATCACAAGTACTATGAATTTTACTATGTTGGAAGCAGGATATCTTTGTATTCCTATATGTATTTTTGAGTTTTGCCCCATAATACACTTAGTTTAATTTAATTTAGTTAAGAAATGTTTGATCCCTTTGAGACTTGCTTTTAAACTTTGTTAGATGTAACCAGATAGCCTTTAGTTCTAGAGCTCATTTTGTCATACTGCCAAGGCAATAAGCTTTTGACAATTCTACTCAATGCCCCATAAATTATGATATTTTCAACTCTACCTATAGGAACATAAATTATATTCCAACCTATGCAATCTCTAGGATTCTACCTTCTGTCTTTTCTTGGTAGATTTTCAAAACCACTGGGTAGTTTTCTTACCCACATGAACTGATCCGTGCTTAGTTGAAAACTTAAAGTGGATTCTCTACAACTCCAGAAGATATCTCCAGAACTATCTCTGTGAAGCTTTTTCTTCCCTGACACTGTCCCTTATAAATTCTCGCTGCTTTGCCTTTTCTAGACTTCCATATCCAAATCCTAGCTCATGGAGATTGTCAGGCTCTAACTGAGCAATTCCTCCCTCATCCATTACCAGGAACCTCTCTCCAATTAAGAAGTTGTGGCAATATTAGGGATCACTTCATTTCTTCTTCTTGTCTAAGTAATTACTGTCCTATACCGTTCTATATCTAAAACACTTCTGTATGTTTTACATGAAGTATTAGTGTTATTTCAGGAAGGAAGTAAATTGGGTCCTTTTTATATCAATTTTCCTGGAAGCAGACTTGAGTCATATTGCAGTAAGTTGTATGAAGATCTAGAAGAATATACTAGATGGAAAAACTAACCAGTGAAACAGTTTAGGGGTGAATATGAGATTTATGTGTTTGAGGAAGAAAAAAAAAAATAGAGTGTGACTAAAGAATTTCAAGCCATGGCTGAGAAAACTATGAGATGAAATAAGATAAACAATGTTCCACAGATAAGATATAAAAAATGTGGACCAGTGTGCAATTAAAATTAGATTGTAGCTTCCCTAGTAGTAAACTCTAGAGTACTTACGACTGTCTTAGATAGATTTAGTTTTTTTTTTTTAATTTCCTTGTTTGTTATTTAGTATACTATACATATCTTCTATCTGTGGTCTACTTGATAATGTGAAATATGTAAATATAAATATACCCTCAACTATTATTTTTTAATTTTTGATAAAAATTATGGAAGTACAATTTAATAGAATTTGTTTTCACAGAGCACACATTTCTAGCAGTACTATGAAAGAAGTATCTTTGTGTAATTTTCATGTATGTAAGAAACTTGACAAAGAATTTTTCAAAATTGATAACAAACTGAAATACTTGCATGACAATATCAGTTGTATAGACTGAATTATGTCCTCCACAAAAATTTTACAGGTTGAAGCCTTACTCTCATTGTAACTGTATTTGGAGACAAGGACTGTAGGAAGGCAATTAAGATTAAATGAGTTCATAAGGGTGAACTTACCAATAGAACTGGTTTCCTAATAAGAAGAGGAAGAGACACCAGAAATGTGTGCATACAGAGAAAATGCCATGTAGGGGCACGATGATCTTGGGCTTTCAGCTTTCAGAACTGTGAGAAATAAATTTCCATTTTTCAAGTCACCAGTCTGTGGTATTTTGTTATGGCAGCCCTAGCAAAGTAATATAACAATAATGAGTTGTGAAGCTCAAATATGTTTGAAAAATCTTAATAAAAAATAAATTAAAAAATGATCAACCTTGATGGTGGATCAAGTTATCTTACTATTATCTCTATAGAAAATAACAATACAAAATCTTTATAATATGAATATGAAGCCAAAAAATATAGGAAAAAGGTATTATGAGATGTATGAGGTAGTTATTTAATTAAAAAAGTGTTTTTTCTGGATTTTGTAATGTTTGCTGTATTTGCAGAGCTTTTTAGAGTGTGCAATTTTTGTGTTTTGCTCTTATTCTAAATAAATGTTCACTTTCGTAATTAAGCGTGAATTTGGCATTTTAATTTTTTTAGTTTCCCCAAATTGTAATGCCTCAGATTTTACATAACCTGAATCTACCTCTGGTAAAAAGTTCTGGTTTTAAAGCTAGAGTGACCTGAATCATCTGAATCTAAATCTTCAAGTATTCACTGTCTATAACTTGACAAGTATTCCAAACTTTTAGGACTTTCGTAACAAAAGCTACTCTATGGAATTGTTGTCTTAATTAAATGACATGACAAATATACAATACTTAGCAGAGTCTGTTTCTTCTCATTATATAGCAGGCCTTAAAATATTATATATCCAAAATTATGAAAGATAATGATCATTATATCTATATATATCTATTATATATCTAAATATCTATTTTATATCTATATGCATAAATACCTGTATCTACATATCTATGTAGATCATTATATCCAAAAAATAAGCAATAAACATTTCTTAATATATATTTTGACATTTTAATATTTTTATTGAAGTTAGCCCCAAAATAAATTTGTTAAAAGAGAAAACATAAAATGTAAAGTTACCAAAATCTCCATGAATAGAAGCAAAGAAAAGAGAGGTACAAAACTGAAAAGTGAAAGTCCAGAAACTGATCATGTAATTTTGTTCTGGGTTAGTTCAGTCTGAGACAGAAATTAGCCCTATCATCTCTGACAACCTCAGTAAACGAGAACACGTGTTTCTCATATTGCATCTTCTCTGATCAAGGGTCCTAGGGTCCAAGGGTCCTAGACCATTAGGTAAAGAACTATTTAAGTCAAATTCCCATTTATAGGATTATAAAAAAATAAATAAAAAGGTGCCTGTGTGTACACATGCTTGTTTGGTTTTCTCATTTAAACATGAAGTCTATTTCAGATTTTCCTCTCCTATTTATGTGGAGACAGATCCACAGTTTATGTTTCTAGGAGTCAGTGGTGGATCTATAGCAATTTTACCCAGGCAATTTCTGTCCCAAACTCTTTGCTATGATATTTTTCTCACTTTTACTCTATTTCTTTTACTTCCGTTTAAGAAATTTTGCAGATATCACCTCTGCATTTCTTGTATTTCAATCTTTTTGACATTTCTGTCCACTTTAATTTTTCTTCTTTTTCTTCTTCCTTGAGTACACTCCCAGTTGGCATCTTCTCTCATGCTCCAGAATATATTAAAAAAAAAAGTTTTAGTTGAATTAGAAAGTATGAAAGGTATAAAAGAAAGTGGCATAAAAAAGATTTGAAAACCAGAGGAGATAATAGAAGGAGACATTTTAAAATTAAATGCAAACAGTGGTTCAGAGAGTACAAACAAAAGCAGGTGGGAAGAAGACAATTTCCAACAAGCAAGACCAGAAGGGAAACTAAAAGGTCAACTCATGGGGGTACAAGCAGGTTAGCAAACATCCCTCTCTCCCCTGGCCAGAGAAGTAAATAGGGAATTCACGGGAGACTTGATCAGTAAGGGAACACTAAATAAAATTGCTACTTGGAAGCCAAAATGAAAAAAGCCCAAAGTTTCCACAAAAAGATAATTTTAAGTTTAAAAATTGCATGAAGGCAACTGAGGCCATATCCACTAAAAGTTCTGAAGAAATAAACGTTTACCTAAGGTCCAAGATATAGTTAAGAAATCAGGTTTTCTGCCACAATAAATGTGTTTATTTTCTTTATTTATTGGTCTTTACTCGTTGTGTGACCTGTTGAAAATTAATAAACTTCTCTGAGCCTCAGTTTTCCATCAGTTAGTAACCGGACATCTCCTACTAGGACATCATATAGATTAAATACATGAAAATCACTGAGAACAGTGGAACAAACTTAGTAAAGCCTTAACAAATTATATATGTTTAGGGGTTCCTGGGTGGCTCAGTCAGTTAAGTGAATGACTCTTGATCTTAACTCAGGTCTTATCTCAGGATTATGAGTTCAAGTCCCATGTTGGGCTCCATGCCTTAAAATTTATTTTTTTAATTATACATATTTAGCTTCCATAGAGACTGGATTATCAAGTTGAGAGTCTACTTTCATGTTTGATAAATAAGAAGAAAGTTTGATCTGAACACAGGTTTTGTTTTTTGTTTAGAAGATATGCACAGTTATAGATGTCTCATCCACACTTTCTACACAAAGCAGCTTTCTTCAGTTCTTAGATGGCTCAGGATTTTCATGCCAAAAGTGAATTCGGGAGAAGAACAAATGCTGGGTAAGATCCAAGTACATACTCATTTGGGTACTTGAGAATAAGGTAGGATTGACCTGAAAGATCATTTTTTCCTATGATACCTTACATTATATTCAGTCAAGCCTGATGAATGAAATGTACCTACTGCTTAGTCCGGACCTTGAGTGCTTATTACACACTCAGAGCTCAACTTCCACCAAAAATTTTCCCAGAGCTGATACCAAACAGCAATATGCCAATATATCAGATTTATTTTCTCTCCTCTCTTCTGTATAACAGCAAGAAATAGGACAGGTGGGTTCCTGGTTTAGATAATCTTAAGTGGGATAAAATGTCTCTGGATAAATGGGAGTCATTTCTGGTTCATTGAAACTTAGAGTTCATCACATTGACCCTGAGCATCATCTAGAAAGCAGTGGTCTATCCAGGTCACTGTCTGCAGAGAAGCTCTCTGTATAACCAGCTTTAGCTAGTGGAAGCATCGAGTTATTAACTTTTATTTCATTAAACACTTACTACATACTTCTTCAACATCATTTAGCTAGGCCATGAAGGCACATAAAACACGCGCATGGTACACCTCTCAAAGGACTTACGGTAACTTTGTAGAGATAAGGATTACAGGAAGAGAACAAATGAGAATTATTTGAAGTCTGTAGATTTGTGAGTAAAATGACAAAAAACAAACAAACAAAAACCAGAATGCGAAAATCACATCTAGAAAATTTAGTATCCAAATCAGTCCTCCAGACCAGTGGTTCTCAAATGTAAGTGTGCGTCAGAATCACTTGTAAGGTGTGGTAGGCTGCTAATTCTAATTCTGACATTTATGCCATATCTGAGTCTGGTTTTGATGTTTGCTCTGTCTCGTCTAACTGTTTCTTTGTCATTTTGTATCCCTTATGATTTTTTTTTTTTTTTGACAGCTAGACATGCACTAGGTAAAAGGAACTTCTCTAAAAAGGCCTTTATTAATTTGGTAGAAAGAGGTAGGGAGGAAGGAAGTGCTCCATAGCGCTGTGATTCAGGCTCAGTGTTTTAGTGTGTCTGTGTCTCTGCGCTGTGAACTCTGTAAGTGCTTCTCAGTTTCTCACCACCACCACCTTAGGTGGGACCAGATAGCTAGAGAGGGTAGAATTGGGTATTGCCCTTCCCCCAGGTAGGTTAGGCTCTGAAAAAAACTCCCAGCAGTTTAAGAGGTTAAGCTCCGGTTAAATACTTTTTTCTTGTGACCGGACCTGTAAAGAAGAACAAAATGCACAGTTGTTTTCAAAATGGTGACCTTTCCACTCTCCTCGACAGAAGCATGAGAGGATTTTCCTGTTACTCTCTTGAAGGACCTGGTCGAGTTCCTGGAGGTGTGGGGACTGAGTTCACCTGGAGTTTTGGACTCAGGCTTTTCCACACTGTCTCCACCCATTCATCAGTTATAGCTGAAATCTTCCTACCCTGGCATTGGTACCCACAGAAGTTTTTGCTGTTGTGTTTCTGCTCTGGTAAGTTTTGCTTTTCTGTATCTGCCCATCTCTTTGCTCATTTCAGGGTCAGCAGTTTGCCCTATTAATTACGTCACTCCTCTTAAGGATCTAAGAAGAGTTGTTGATTTTTCAGTCTGTTCGGCTTTTCACTTGTTGTTATGATGGAGTGGTGACTTACAAGCTCTTTATGTGCCAGATGGGAAATGGGAAGTCCTAAGTCAGCTTTTCAAAATGCAAATCATATCATACCATTTCCCCTACTTAACACTCTTGGATGGTTTTCTGTTTCTTGAGAATTAAATACAAACTGTTTAAAATGACACATTATGGGGTGCCTGGGTGGCTCAATCAGTTGGGCATCTGACTTTTGATGTCGGCTCAGGTCATGATCATGATTGAAACCCCTGGCCGGCTCTAAGCTCAGCATGGAGTCTGCTTGAGATTCTCTTTCCCTCTCCCTATCTGCCCCTTTCCCTGCTTGGTTCTTTCTCTCTATCTCTCAAATAAATAAATAAATAAATAAATAAAATATTTAAAAAAAATAAATAAATAGTAAAAAAGTAAATGACATGTTATATCCTTGACTTCTTGTCCTGCCTTTATACATCTCTGTCTAATTTCTTATAAGCCAGCCTCACAAAAAACATTTCCAATTACCTGACCTCACTCTGACTTTCTCACCCTTCTGTTTTCCTTTGAAAATGTTATTTATTTGTTTGAAAGAGAGTGAGCGGGAGCACCAGTCAGGGGCAGAGGGAAAGGGAGAAAGAGAAGCAGACTCCCCGCTGAGCAGGGAGCCCAACAGGGAGCTCTATCCCCCCAGCAAAGGGCTCCATCCCGGGACCCTGAGATCATGACCAGACCCGAAGGCAGACACTTAACTGACTGAGCCAGTGAGGCATCCCTCACCCTTTTGTTTTCTTATTTCCTGTTGGCTCAGCCCCAGTGGGTCAAATTGGAGTAGTGTGGAGTGAATACCAAACATTGTTAAATTCAGAATTATGTAGTGACATATGCAAAGAGAAATGAGAAAGACTCTGAGATTAAAATATCATGATAGATGAAAAAAGAGGAGAAAAGTAGAAAACCTAACTGCATTTATTTTTAAAATACCATAAATTTATTAAATAATCTGGTGGGAAGTTAATAAATATTAAGTCATCTTATTTATATTGCAGGTGTGGAAACTGAAGTTTGAAGAGCCTACACAGATTTAACAAATATCCAAGTCTAACTGGAAATAAAATCAAGAACAAAATTCAGTTTTTGGTTTTTTTTTTTTTTTTTACTTTCTATCATACTTTCTTCCACATCACTGCCTCTCCACATGTAGTGCTAAAATAGTTTTCTATTTTTGGATGGTGTTATAATGACTAAAATAGACAATTAATGGATGACAACTATTTCCTGTACAGCAGATCTCTCACTACCCCCACAGTTCTATTAAAGTCCGCCCTAGCCCTGCCCATCCTTCTAATGTCTACCTGAAAGCTCCTCCGTGAAATCGTCTCTAATCGGTGCAAAAGTATGCATTTTTCCCTTCCAAAACTGTGTACTTCTGGTGTTATGGCACTTAAGTGTTTCTATCATGTATTATCTCTTGATTATTATCTAATTGCTGTAATATACAAAATAATATTACCAAAATAGTACCATTTTGAGATAGAACACACTAATTTTGGAAATGCCTATGTCTAGTAAGTGAAATTGGATGATGTTAATCCAGGAGAACTATGGAGAATGGTTTCACTCGAGCTCATTAGTTAGAATTGGGCATTTCCTCTAAGATGTCTTCATTAACCATTGCATGTAACCGGCCTTAGCCTAAAGTGAAGTAGAAAAATGGGAAATGAAATATAATTCTGGATTTTGGCCTCTATATAATCCATTTGAGAAAACATCCAAATAAAACATCAACTGTGAGTAATATGCAATTAGATAAAGATGTATACAGCAAAAGACAAAGCCCTTATAAGTTTATAATTAATGAAATAAGAAAATGAAACTCTAATAATGAATGCAAAATAAGATCCAAACCATACTATCCTATTTATGTAAGATAGACTTTTAAGAAATACTATAAATATTCAGAGTCAAAGAAAATAGATTATTGACATTTGGAGTGGTCAGAGATGAAACTTATCTGGCTCTAGAGAGATGGGTAACATTTTAATAGGATTTTATCAAACATTCTTAACTTGAAGCCAGGAAAAAATGGATTTCAGTTGTATCTAGGAAATATTTTGTCCAGAAGAACTAATTTTTTTCTTTCCAAGGATGACTAAATCCTACAATAAGCAGCTAAAAGTTCTGCTGAAGCCTTAAAAAAATAAAGATAAATTGTTTGGATTTAGTACTATTGATGTTTTTACTTATCTGGAAGATGTGAGTGAGACCAGACAGTGCAATCCCTCCTTACCCCATGATTCTGGGAATAATTCCACATATTGGTTAATTAAAATTCCTTAAATGCATAACTACTTGTGTGTTAGCCTGGAAGATATTACTTGTACACGCTGCTAAAGGAAGAATAGAGAGTGAAAGCAAGTGTACATCTAGAAAGTGAACAAGCATTTCTTTACATTTCAGGGAGCATCTGCAAAGCATGCTGCGGTGACTATAAAATCACGGGTAAGTCCCAACTCTGCTACTTACCAACCAAAAAAATATTTGTAAATTTATTTAAGCTTTTGGAGCTTGATTTCTTCACATGAAAATGGAAATGATGTTAGTAAATATTTACACTTTTTCATAGGTCATAGGAAGGCTCAATTTATTAATGCTTATAAAAATATTTTATAAATCATATAAAAATTTACATTTGTTAGCAAATTTTTATTATTATTAGGTGAAAATTATTTCCAGTTAATCTTAAAGAACCACTTATATTTTGTTTAATGCTGTATACCCAGTGTCTTTAACTGTGCCAGACAGATGGTAGATACTAAACAAGAACATGTTAAATAAATTGGAAATATTATCTGGCTATATTCCTGTAGTGAAACTATGGTAAGTAATTTACATTAGTGATGAAATCTAAAGAATATAGTTCATGAAGGTCCATTAATGAGCTATATTTTTGTCAAAATAAGTTTTTTCTAAAAACCTTTTTTCTGCTAGTATTTAAACTCCTTCTTGCTAGTATTTCAACTCCTTTTTATACATTAGCCATTGATGGGTTCCTATATTTGAAATAAAATACATCAATACATTAGAATTATATTTAATTAATTGCTTCTCGGCCTTTTGGCTAAGATCAAGTGTAGTATCTGTTCTTATCAGTTTAGAATTATATTTAATTAATATCAATTAGAATCAGCTTTTTTATTTCTACAAATATAAAAGGATCAGCTTTTTTTAAAATTTCTACAACTATAAAAGGAAAATATATATTGCATTTTTTATATCTTTTGAAGTTACTACTTTGGCTTTAGAAGTTTGGTTTTACCTGGTGTGTCTATTCCTCACCTATATGTACTTTTATTCATCACTGTCACAGCCTAAGTCTCAATTTAGGATTCCAGGACAGTGCTAGAGGATTTATTTTGTGATTGACCGAGGAGAGACCAAAATTCACTATATATAAAACACATCATCCTATTTTATTAGACCATATAAAGAATCCAGGTGTGTTGTTGATTTTGTCAAACCCTTCTTTTTTTTTTTTTGAATATCAATTTTCTGTGACAGAAAGTGGTACAGAAATATACCTTTAGAGATGGTTGTACAATGATAATGGTGTGAAAGGTAGTCATTCAGGTAACACTAGAGGCTTGGCAACAGCAATATTGTATCTTGCTTTTGTTGAATCTGTCATTAGCATTTAATCTATTCCTTTTGTGGGAGGCTGCAAATAAAAGATATTACACAATTTATTTTACATTTCTGAGAATCACTTCTTTTTAATATACACGTTCATATAATCTTTGTTTAAATCAGTTTTTTTCCATTTATTTCCAATAGCCCTCCACAAAAAAATGCAAATGCAATTGCCAAAGGAGATAAAAAATGGATATTTGCAGTAATATTTTAAATGCAAAAGTATAAAAATTAATATCAAGAATAGCTATGACTGAGGGTGGTGGGTGGAGTATGAGTGGCTTTTGTTGGACGAAGATAATTAAACAGTTAAGAAAAAGAAAGTGATATAGGGGCGCCTGGGTGGCTCAGTCCTTAAGCATCTGCCTTCAGCTCAGATCTTGATCCCAGGGTCCTGGGATCGAGCCCTGCATTGGGCTCCCTGCTCAGGGGGCAGCCTGCTTCTCCCTCTGCTACTCCCCCCGCTCATGTTCCCTCTCTCGCTGTGTTTCTCTCTGTCAAATAAATAAATAAAATCTTAAAAAAAAGAAAAAGAAAGTGATATAACCCCAAATATTTTTGAAAGGTCTCTATCTGAAAATCCATTCATTCCCAAACGGTGTATGTCATTTATCTTCAAAAGATCTGCATTGCCATGTCTTCCCAAAGAGTTGAAATTCTAGTTGTAGAGGTGAAGTCCACCCAGGACGTGTCACTTGGCTATCATTGAAGTGTTGAGTGAATTAGACCTGTCCATATTTAGAATCATTATTCCTGGTACTCAGACATGATAATTTTTCTTTCCCAATGAGATAGTGTCTGGCCTTTTGACTCATCTCACGGCAATGTCAAATCAGACAGATGCAGGAGTTTCAATCTCCAAATGGCAAGGCCTCCTAGATTTAAGGCAAATAATCTACTGTCAGATTTATAGAAAGGGGGATCTTTAAGGTGGTGGTAACAAAGAGAACACTCCCTACAAAATCAAAGAAGGAAACCCTAAGTGACCTTTGTCATTCTCGTTTGAATCACAAGGAAAATCTTTGGTTCTTACAGAAATGTAGAAAAATGCATCTATTTGAAATCTCAGATTCCAGCTCCACAAGCCTCTATGATACAATGGTTTTTGCTCCAGAAAAATCAGTTTTCAATATACCATCTATATGAACTAAACCAGTGCAATTCCCAAACCTTTAAATTTGTAAATGAACCTTATGTTTATTTAATGTAGAGTTAGTGGTTACATACATACACACGTGTGTATATGTGTGTGTGTGCAAATATAAAAATCTAATAAAACACTATCAAATTGTTTTTTCTATTACCCTGAACAACTATGTAGGGTTCTCCTTGTAGAACCTGTACAACGAAAAGTACAAGTCTACTCTCCAAAGGTCAAAGAGGCAAGAAAAAGAAAACAAAAAGAAAAGAAATGGAAAGAAAAGATTCAGATTGTTATTTTCTGTCTTTCTTATGATACGTATATAGGAAATATTCCATGAAGACTCTCACCATGTTACATTATTTTGGGTGTGTGTATACACTTTTTTTTCCTCAGTTTTGAATCACCCTGAAAAATATTTCTTGAAGATAAGTCATAGTAAACAGAAAAGGAAATATTTTGGTAGATGTGTATGTGTGTATCTGCTTGGTCTGCTTAACTTAATTCATGTTTGGTTTTGTTGTTGTAAAGACTTTGCTTTTTTTGGTTTTGTTTTGTTTTGTTTTGTTTGTTTGCCACCTTCCTCCAAACCAGAAAGAAGTAAGCAGGATCCATGACTGGCTCCCTGGCAGCCGGGCACAGGGAAGGCATTTCCCAGATCTTTCTCCAAGGAAGACTGGACCATCAGTATTCCACCTAGAAAGCACAGATTGGTGGTGGGACTCACATCAGTTTGATAAAGTGACCTTTCTTTTCTTGGTCCACCTTCAAACGACCGGGTTGTTGAGAGCTGAGAGGGACAACGTTAATTCAGCCAGTAGCAGGAAACAGGTAGATTTTCCAGCACAGTATTCCAGCACAGTTCACTTCGCTGCAAATGAGCCATTCTGGGCTCATTTGGGATGCTTTCTTCTCAGACACGAATATTCTGATATCCAAGCTCATGTAAAGGGAGGAGGGCAGAATGAAGCTCCTTTCTGGTGACTAACGAGTGTGGGAGCTGGTATGCGGTTCTGTCCTAGGCTAGACACATTCCCCAATTAGGTCCATGTGCTTGGCGTACCTGATTTCCTTGCATGAATGACCCGGAAAATTTAATAGAAATGCAGGTAAGGTGGTAATGGATAGACTCCTTGAGAAAGGAACAAATGTAAAAGGTCGTTGCCTTCTTCCTTTTCTCTGATTTTCACATTTTCCTAGCAGCCCTTCCTCTGCCTCTTTTTGCTGCCTGTCCCCCGCCCCGGGCCCACATACAGAGCAGTTCTTCTCATGTTAGGTCCTTCCTCAAGTAGATCATAACCTCCACTGTAGGAAACTTTTTCTTTGTGCCCTCACCTCCTTGCAATTAGAGCCTGCTTGTACGTGGTGAGCTGCAGTGCTGGGCCATTATGAAAACAAGAAAACACTATTTTCTCTATTCTCTACCCAGAGACCATCTCATTTGACTTCAGTTTCAAAAGAAACCTTGTAAATGCAGCTGGGGAAATAAATGAACAAAACATAACATTTAACCAGCCATTCTTTATTTATTGACTAAACATGTAATCAGTTCTTTGTTTTGCAAAGACAGTCACTGGTTTTGATTCTCAAAATTTCTCCAGAAAAGAAAAGAAAACATCAAACAGTTGCTCTGGTTTCACTAGTTGTATAATCAAGGAATTGCCAATATCCATAAACAATTAACAGTTTTCTTCTCACACATTTTGCCTGGGTATTTAATAACAATATAGATTTCTATTGGTTAAAGAGTAGGTTTAGAAGCTGAAAAATCATTTAAAATAGAATCATATTAGTAAATGATTTAATTTCAAAACCATGAAAAACATTTTTGAAATGTTATAGCAAGTAAACTATGAAATTAAAAAAAAAATTCAGAAAGTCATTATTCTCAGCAGAGTCAGAAATCAGCCTATTTTAGACATTATTTATTCTGCCTCTTGCTAATTAGCAGCCAAGAGACCCTCATCATTATTATGATACCCTTCCCAGTATGGGATTAATAAAATAGTAAGATAATAATAAAATTGGATGTAATATGATCCTACCTGGTCCATATATATTCCCAGGTAGTATGGCTTTCCATGACAAAATGGTCCCTTTGAAGGCAAAATAAAAGGGGGGGGGGGGAATATAGATATGCATATATGTATAATAGATACATACATGATTGCTTAATTTATTAGTTTTCCTCTTTACTGTAGTTTTAAGAAATAATTAAGACTGCTTGTAAAATGTAAAATATAATAAAGTAACAAAAGTTACAAGTGGAAATAGACAAATGTAAACAAAATAGCGCTAGAATTGAGGCTTGGAAATGTATGTGTTAAAACTGACTAGTACTGTAGTCCCCCAATGCTATTATGTCTACTCTACACCACTAACAAAATATATACATAGGCAAATGTGTATAGTCAGATTCACTCTTTTCCTGTACCTGTTAGCTTCCTATACCTGTAAACCTCGAGTTGCTATTTATTTTAAAAACAAACTTTCAAAACTACTGATATTTTATCACATAAAAATCTACCTTCAGTCTAGTTGAAAGTTCCCTGCCTTTATACCATGAACAGCAATCATTTGTGTTGTCAGAATAAACTAACAATCTCATATATTTGCTGTGAAATACTATCCTTTATTTTTGTCTTGCCAATAAGGAAACAGATTATTGAGATAATATGCTCATAGGAATTTGATAGTAAGATTTTCGACCTTTGTATTTTATTGGGGCGGATTTACAGGTTTGTTTCAAAACATTTAGTAATAGATGAGATGGTCTGTGACACTGTTCACAGGGACAATAAGATTTGAAATTTAAAACCTAAAAAGATGAATAAACAAACAAAAATAATCACAAATGAATAATAAACTAGAGGAGTATGGTTATCTAGGACACAGACTCTAGAATCAGATAACTAAGGTTTGTTCCTGAGCTCTATCAATTGTTTAATTTGTTTATTGGAATTGCAGAAGAGGAAAAAAATTATTCTCTTCTACCCTCTCAGTGTTGTGACTGGAGCCTGAAAATTAAACTGACAGTAGATAGGTTAATAGGACAAAAAGTTTTATATGTATGTATATGGGAACCAACAAACAAAGTAGCTGGCTTGCTAAGTGGTTAAAATTATAGCTTTATATACCTAATTTGGTAAAGGAATGGAAGGAAAGAGAAAAGTTTCCTTTTTTTGGGGACAGGGGGAAGACAATTTTTTTTTTTTTTAAGAGAACAAAGGGGAGATAAAGTTTGTGATAAAGTTTGTCTCGTAAATGTTTAATGGATGTACTAATACCATCAACCTTATAATTCTTGAAAATAATTTAGCATTATTCTGGAATTCTAAATTTGTTAAATAAATGTGTAATATTATTTATAGAAATTAGACACTTTATTTTTTTTTTCTGGAGAAGGCTAATCAGAATGACCTTGTATATTCTTCACAATAGTTTCCTTACAGTAGATGTTATGATGAATTTCATAATAATCTTTCATGTTTTTTTTTTAAAGATTTTACTTATTTATTCATGAGAGACGGAGAGAGAGAGAGAGAGAAGCAGAGGGAGAAGCAGTCTCCCTGCTGGGCAGGGAGCCTGATGCAGGACTCGATCCCAGGACCCTGGGATCATGACCTGAGCCGAAGGCAGACGCTTAACCATCTGAGCCACCCAGGTGCCCTAATCTTTCATGTTTTTTATCCTCAATATAGGCTGATAGGTTCTCATTAAAGTGTGGTACTTTACCATAGTCAGTAAGGCCCACCAAGAATGTTATTATGATATTCTCTTTAATTGGACTTTATAAGAAAATGATTAATCAAGACTTTACAGAGCAAATTATATTAAAAATATGTAAGCCTATAAACACAGATTCACAGAGTCTGAGGGTACAAAGATCAACATATGCAAATTCATTATCCTGATATGTAGGCTCCACCTTAATTTAATTAGTCAGTATACCTTACCTCTCTATTCCATTCTTCTTGGATAAAAAGAAAATAACATTCATTACTTCTGATTTACATAATTATCATCAACTGAAAACAATAAGCGTATCTGTTATGTACCTAGACTGTTTAAATGTCATAAATTTCTTTAAAAAATTCACATTCCTTGTCTCATTTGAGACTTATAACATGTGTGAGATATGGTTAGTTAGGGGAGTCTATCTCAAAATCACTATGTCCCAAACAGAAGTCACCGTGCCCTCATTCTGCTCCTACTTCACATTTTTTTTTCAATATTTCTTGGTAGTATAAACATCATTCACTCAGTCAGCCCAACTAGAAACTTGGCATGCATTCTGGATTCCTTTTTCTGTCCCATTCCCTAAATTCAATCAAGAAACAAATTCATCTGTTTCAATTCCTGTCTATACATATCATTTGCTCATGAGTGAATATTTATAAATAATATATAATATATATAAAGAGAGCATGTGCATTCTATTCTCTGTCCAAATTACCATGGACCTAGTTTAGATCAAATTCTCACCAAGGTGATCACAATAGCATCTTAATAGTTAACCTTCAACATGTTGACCACAAAATTCATTTTCTTTTTTTATTTACATAAATTGACATTTACTTAATACTATAATTCATTTTCTAAAAGATGAACTATGAATTCTATTTGATATGAACTGTCCTCAATTTTCTAGTTTTAATCTCTCTAGTCACATTGTCCCATGACTTGTTATTTTATTCATGTTTTGCAACAAATATTGAGCAGCTAATATGTTTCAGGCATTGCTCTTGCAGTGTAAAGTATCTGTTTGTCTATTGATCTATTTACTCTTATTACATTTATTGAGTGAATGAATGGATGAATGAATGTCTACGCAGAATTCTTAATATTTACATATCATGAACAGAGAAAAGTACTTGGATGAGAAATAACAGTTTCTGAAAAGTTTAGACCTCCAAATGGCAAAAATGACCAGACCAAGTAGTTTTATAGTTGAGAATTAATCATTTGTTTCATGTTAAGTGTTTCACAGAGAAGAAGAAGTAAGGTTATTATTTAACTTAATTTATCATTTAGGCTGACATTGATAGAAAACTGGATAAGGGTATTAGAAGAAACAAAAACTTTCTTATTCTCACCTGTCAAACACTCAAAAAAAGATGTCATGTCCACACAGGTTTTAACCCAGGCTCGTAAGATGGTTCTGTATTCAAAATGTGTTAAAGCAGCGTATATTGCTGGCCTACACCTCTGCTTATGTCCAGAATTACCATGAAGAGCCAAAGCAATAAGAGAAGAAAATCCCAAACACAGATTTCAAACAGAGAATTTGCCATATAGAAAATGCAAGAAAATATATAGGTTATCTACTTGAATTGATTAGAGAATTTGTGAAGATACTGTGGGATAGATCAATAGACAAATGGAAAGAATAATATAGAATAATTATAAATAATACATACTTGCATTAAAATATGATGTATTATATATGGAATGAAATCCAGGAGGTGATAACTATGTATTTCCATAAGTGGTACCAGGCAAGGAGTTACCTACGCATATAAGAAAAATAAATTAATTTTCTATTTTTCTGCTGCATACAAAAATTAAATTATCAGTCTGGCTGATAAATTATTTACTCAAGTAAAGCAAAATATATAATGATCAAGAATAAAATCTTAGACAACAAATTTATGGTCTTATGTTAGCAAAATAATATGAATACAAATAATTAAAAAATAATTATTAAAATAGTCAAGAGGTATCTGATCATAGCTAATATAACAATTAAACATATCAAAAACGCTCATTTCACTTATAATCCAGAAAACACAATTCAAAATCATATTAAGACATGACATGTTTTATATGTCAAAATTAAAAAAGGGAAAAATTGGCAATAATAATTGATGGCAAAGATATGTTGGAGCAAAACCCTTCACCGTTATTTGGAGAACAAATTGGTTCAAACACTTTGATGAGCATTGTATCAATATTATCTAATGTGGAAGATGTGTATATCCTTTGAGCCAGCAATTTCTCTCCTGTCTATACAGCCTAGCAAAACTAGAGTTTATGCATTTGTAAGGATATGTTTAAGAATGCTCATTGCAACAAGAATCATTTTCATAACAAAAGAAACAAATTATCAACAGAAAAGCAGTGATATATTATATGTGGATACATAGAGTATCTTCTATCAGTAAGATATGCATAGGAATTCAATATAGCCTGTGACATGAGTTAACTACATGAGGTAAATGTTTTAATATGGATTTTCTCAAAAACTTTATTTTTACTAAAAATTTTGTAAATGTATATATATATACATATATGTGTGTGTGTGTGTGTGTGTGTGTGTTTCTGTCATTTAAAATATTTCAAAACCATGAAAACAATATCATATATTTGTATGGAGGCATAAAGTTGTGTTGTTTGTAAATTTAGTAAATGCTGTACTCTGCTCTCTATGTAGTGTTTTTGGTAATCCTTGGTGTATGATGGGCACTTAGCAAATATTTGTTTGTATTAATAAGTTTTGACCTATTAAATAATAAATAACCAGTGTAGGATATGGTTAATTCTGGGAAGAAAGGGTGAGAGGTAATAGTATGATGAAGAGTGCCCCACTGGCCTTTTCTTCCTATATTTGTAGGTTTTGTTTCAATTAATACACATGCATGTATTATATATTCTGAAAAAATAATATAAAGGACTTGCTGTATATTATGAATATTTTTATATTTTAAATATTTGTTAGGAATTTTTAAATACATATTTAAAATAATCCATAATAAAGAAAGTAAAGTTATACAAGCAAAGAAATGAATATTTAATGAATAAAAAGAAATGAAAAGGGAAAACAGACTTCACCTTTCCATAAAAAACTAGGACATTTCATAAATTGAAGAGGTCTGGTTTAAAATGTAGTGAGTTTTTCTTTTTCCTTCTTTTTTTCTTTCTGTTTTATTTATTTATTTATAACAGAAACTAGATGGACTCTGCCTGGTATACTAAGAAGTTTACTTACTGGATAAGAGATAAAGGGACATACATTTATAACTTCTTCTAAGTATATGATCTGCTGGTTTGTTTTTCAAACCCAATAAATGTACTCCATCTATGTATCATGCTCCTAAAAGTAATATAGTAAGAATTGATTAGTAGAAACCAATCCCTTCCTCTAAAAATAGTTTGATTTTTCTATATAGGAACAGGAATTCCACAATTCAAAATAAAATACTCAAATTAAAAGGTCTTTAACATATATCTGCATGTGCGTGTATTAACCAACTGAGCCACCCAGGCGCCCTGCATGTGCGTGTATTAAAACCTTTCCTAAAAATAAGAATCCAGCCACTGTATATCTAGCTCATCCAACAATTTCTCTTTAGTCTAAAAAGTATTATTTTGGCAATAAAATATATTCAACTACCTTGAATGTCATTTAAAAATCTCCAACAGCAATAAAAACATTTTAAATCATTTTATGGCATATTCCATTTCATAATAGTAGAAGCTATTTCTCTACTTATAGTGTACTTAATTTTACCTACCAACAAATATCTTCTAAGTTTTTAGATATAGTCATATTATGTATTTTTCCATTCACTTATAATTTAGATTATGAAAATTAAGTGGATTTGTTTGCATCTCAGAGCAAATTAGGAGCAAAACAAATTACATGATCTGAGATTTTTTTTTTTTAATTTTCATTAATGCCATCGAAGTACTTGATCCTGACATTTAAGTACTTCAGCTCATTGATGATTCATTCAACATATTAACAACAAGATAGTAAGTGCCAAAAGCCCAGAATGCAAGTAGAGATTTATATTTGTTTGCAGGCAAGCATACATAAAAAGTCAATAATTAAATCAATTGTTAGTGCAGAAGTCCATTTGGAATTCAAATATTAAAAAATTGGTTTAATAAATAGAGTAATATAAGTATAAAACTACAAAATAGCCTGACTAGAAAATATTTTTAAAATATTTTAAAAAGATAGACTATTTTTCTCTAAGACTGTTTTGGATTTTAGATGCTTACATTATTTAAATCTAATATCTTCAAAATCCTATAAAGATAGCATTTCTCTGTACCAATGCCACTGGGGGGAAATAGTCCTTTAATTAACCACAGGATGAATTTATAGTTTACATCTGTAAACACTGATTGAGCACCTATTAGATGTTAGATCATGTGCCCAGTACTGGAGAGATAATGAGATAAAGCCTAATCATTGGTGTTTGGTGAATTTGACCTTATGTCAAAGATAGGTATTTAAAAAGATTATTTCAATGCAATGTGGTAGAAGCTGTAAGAATTTATACACAGGGGTGCCTGGGTGGCTCAGTCGTTAATCGTCTGCCTTCAGCTCAGGTCATGATCCCAGGGTCTTGGGATCGAGCCCCGCATCGGGCTCCCTGATCCATGGGAAGCCTGCTTCTCTCTCTCCCACTCCCCCTGCTTGTGTTCCCTCTCTTGCTGTCTCTCTCTCTGTCAAATAAATAAATAAAATCTTAAAAAAAAAAGAATTTACACACAGAATGCTATAAAAGTGAAGAGGAGAAAAATTTACTCTACATAGAGAACTTTGGCTCCCAATAGGTAAGCCTTCCTTTTATCAAGATTTTAACACAACCTTGGATTAAAAATGGTTGTGGGGTTTTATATCAGATTTCTACACAATTGCTATTACCCAATCAGCCAAAAACATAGGCAAAATTTTACTCTTTTTCTCTCAGCGTATATAACTCCACTGCCTATTGGTTTCTTTCCTCTGAAAAGAAAGTCTCTTTAATCATAAATTTCCCATATCTCATTTGTTGTCCTGACACATTGACCAGTTCAGAGATTCCTTCTCCTCGTAGAGGCCTCTTTACTACACTGAGTCATGAATAAATTATTCCTTGTCTCCTGATATTTCCATGTCCTTCATTCAAATTATGCACCATTCTCATTAATTCATAATGTATTTCTAATCATCTGAGCAGGAAATTATTTTTTAACCCATTTCATCGTTTTTCCCACTAAGATCTGCTCAGGCCCTTCAGAAATTTACATTTTTGATACAGAAGATATCATTTCATTGGTGCCTAATATACATTTTTGAATGAACAAAAATGACAAAACAGCTTTAGGAATAATAGCTTATCCACTCATTTGTATGGTAATAACTATAGTAACCATTGCTCTTTTCATCTCCCTGTGACTTATGATGCTTTCAATTTTGATTTATGAGAATATAAAATCATCAATATATGCTATCATTGTTATGAGACTATCAGTTGCTTTTATGAAATTTTAGATTAAAAAATTAGGTTGTAATTATATATACAAAACTTTACTTTTTTAGAGCAGTTTTAGATTCACAGTAAGATAATTGAAAGGAAGATACAGAAATTTACCACATCCCCCTGCCTCCATTCATGCATAGCCTACTCCTCACTAAAGTGGTACATTTATTATAATTGATAAGCTACATTGATACATCGTAATCACCCCAAGTCCATAATTTGCCTTAGGATCCCATTGTTCTTTCACCTATACAATGATAATTTTCAAGTGCATGCAAAGCAAAACCATGCAGACGTAATGAAACTCACATAGAAATTTGTGTTCATTTCAATTTGCCCTCCAGTTTTCTAAGTCTAAACACAAATGTTCAGTTTCTGAAGTCTAAACACAAATGTTCAGAATGTACATGGAGTTTAAAAAATAATGCTTATCATTTAGTTTATTGTAAGCACATAAAACAAGCATAAATATTATTGAGAGATTACTAAATTCTTAATTATCATTTTAAAAGATGGGCCAATAATGAAATTTCCATTATTCAATATTTCATTAAAAGTTCTAATTAAAATGATTTACAAACTCTAATTAAAGTTCTAGGAAGACAAGCATCATGCAGTTCCTAACAACAATGAAATAAAATGGAATGGGTAACAAGCACGAACCCGTGATGCAGAAATTATAAAGATCCGTTTTAACCAACAGGGAGTATTATTACTCTGCTCAGGCTGTGGCTTCAACAACAGAAATTAATGTTCACACAGTTCCAGGGGCTGGAAGTCTAAGATCAAGGTGGCAGCAGAGTTGGTGTCTGGTGAGACCTCTCTTCTTACATTGAAGTTGGTTACCTTCTTGCTCTGTGTATGTGGGACGAGAGAGAGATGTATCTGTGGTGTCTCTTCCTCTTCCTTTCAGGATACCAGTCTTATTTGATTAGGTGTCCATTCTTATGATCACATTTAATCTTAATTACCTCTTCAAAGGTAGTATCTCCAAATATAGTCATCTTGGGTGTAAGTATTCAACATATGAATTTTGGGAGGCTTTGTTTTCATGCAATAGTCTGAATATTTCAGTTGTAGAAAGTTTTGCATTATAATTTTAAGTCCAAACTTAAAATGTATTGCAGAATGCACTAGACAAAACCCATCTACACAACAGTGTATTATATCTACCTTACTATTCCTAGTGTAATAGTCCATAGCAAGAAACCACTGTTCTTACTATTGTCCTCCAAAGGGTTGTAGGTATGTCCCCTATTTAGAGGAGCCAAGAAAAAAAATGACAGATTGGAGTGTGAATCTAGTTGGAATATCCCTGAACCTCTTTAAACAATCTATTTTCTTAATATGTCTACCTTGAGATAATGTTTCAGTATAGTGTAACTTATGAATTACAAATACTACTCTAAAAGTATGAGCAACTATAATGGGTAAGTAACTCATTTATTTATCCAATACCCTTTTTATTCAAGGAACCATATATCTTCCAGTCAATACAAGTTCCATTCATTCGATGGGTCTGAGATAAGCTACTTCTTTTTCCATTCCTTGCATAATTATGTTTGATAACATGACCCCAAAATGGACTACCCCCCTTATATTCCCTTTCCCTTATACGTCCTTTTTTAATGTATCAGTACTAATGAATTCCAGTCTCTTCTTGAGATTTGAGTCATGATGTCAGCTGGGCTTGCCGTGTACCTGTATTTAGCTGGCAGATCAGCTGACTACTATATAATCTAGTGTGGCCTCTCATTAACAGGTCTGCTGGTTGAGAGGTTGTCAGCTGGGCTCATGGAGACAACTGGGTCACCACATGCCTCTCATGATTGAGCAGACTGTTTACATGACAACACAAGGGTTTTAAGAGCAGCAGAAGGAAATCCTGACCAGTAAACACTTGTTAAGACTCTCCTTATATCATATCTGTTGCTCATTAGCAAATAAGAGGATAAACCCTAAATCACTATAAGAAGATATGGATTTAAAAAAAAAAAAGTGTGAACAGCATGGAACATCACTGCAGTCATATACACAGCAGGGAGGATCTAGAATCACTTTGAAGAATGTTGCCCAAGTAGAAGGTACATATCTGGGAAACTTGGAAACCAGATTGGGGCTAGATATAGAAACCAGACGGTAAAATATTGGATGAAGAAATGTAAAGATAATCAGTGGAGAGCCACAAAATTAGAGCAAGTCCAGTCCACAAAATTGCTCTTACTTCTGACATCAACTACAAGTCAGGGGTTCCTAACACCACCCTAAATTTCACGAATTTGCTGGAATGACTCATAAAACTCACGGAAAGCTGTGATACTCATGGTTATGGTTTATCATAGCTAGACAATACATATTTATATCCATTAAGGGGAGAACTATATGCAGCAGAGTCTAGGAAAGTGCCAGTTATGGAACTTTCAGTTGTTCTCTCTCTGTGGAGCTATGAACAGTGTTACTTTTTCATTAAAAATGTGTAATTATATACACAGAGTATTGTCCATCAGGGAAACTCACCTGAGCTTTAATGTCCAGATTTTTATTGGGGCTCCACCAAATAGGCATAGCTGCCTGACCACATGACCAGTCTCAGACTCTAGCCCCTCAGGAGGTCAAATAGATACCGCACGACCCGAGGTCCCCATGCTCAATCACATGGTCAGACTATCAAAGTCCCCAGGCAGACAAAGACACTCTTATTAAGCATGACACACGCTTCCCATTCATTCTGTTTCTCTGGAGAACCCTGACTAATACAGTAACTGTGATAATTTTAAGGGGATCACTCTGGAAATAAATAATGTGGAGATTAGTGTGTTATGGTAGACAGAAAAATGATCCCCAAAAGATGTTCATGTCCTAATCTCCCAAATGTATAAATATAACAAAAGAGACTTTGCAGATATAATAAAGCTTAGGAACTTTTAGGTGGGAGAGATTATTCTGGATTATCTGGGTGAGTCCAATCTAGTCATATTAGGTCACATTATTCCTCATTTAAAAGTAGAGGAGGGTCAAAAAGATTCAAAGTGAGGGAGATCTGACCATTACTACTTTGAAAATGGAGGAAGAGGGCATGAGCCAAAGAATGTGGTGGCCTCTAGAAGTTGGGAACAAGCTTCAGTTTACAATCAGAAAGAAATTGGGGACCTCAGTCCTACAACTACAAGGAAACAATTCTGCTAACAATCTAATTGAGCAGAAAATAGATTCTTCCTTAGAGCCCTCAGAAGGAGCATAGCCTTGCTGACAAATTTATTTTAGCCTATTTAGACACATGTCCTACTTACAACTACAGACACAAAGTTAAATTTAAAAAAATGTGTTAAGTCACTAAGTTTGCGGGAATTTATTGTGGCAGCCTTTGAAAACCTAATGAAGGTGTCAATCTTGGAATGTATACTACCTTCAAATTAGAATCTGATTTTCTAAAATTAGGTAGTTATATTTGTGGTATAATAAATGTTAGGTCTTTGTGCCCTGTTCCGAGCACAGAGCTCCTAAAACCCTTTGAATTCCCTGAGATCAGGGGTGTATGTTATTCATAAAGAGTTACTTCTGAGTACATCTGAGTTTATAGTAACAAGATGAACCACGGTGGGGTCTGTAGGTAGTTTCAGGATGAGGCTGGTCACCAAAAAGACCAAGTGATTAGATGGTTAGAATGTTCAGCCCCATCCTGACCTCTGGGAAGAGGAGGGGTGGGGCTACAAATTAAGCTCTATAAAAACTCTGAACAAGGAGCCTTGATGTCCTTTCAGATTAGTGTATGTGTCCACCCGCTGGGAGAGTGGCACCTCAGTTCTGTGGCTGCTGGACTTTGCCCTATGTACCTCTTCATCTGACTGTTCTTTAATTGTTAAATGTAAGTAAATGTTTCTCTTGAGTTTTGTGAGCAGCTCTAACAAATTAAGTACACCCAAGGAGGAGGTCATGGGAACCTCCTATTTATAACCAGTTGGTCAGAAGCACATGTGACAATCTGGGTTTGTGATTGGTGGCTGAAATGGTGGGGGGGATGAGGGGTGGCAATCGTGTTGGACTGTGCCTTTAACTTGTGGGAGCTTATGCTATCTCTAGGTAGATAGTGTCAGTATTGAGTAAGATTATAGGACACCCAGTCAGTGTCTGCTGAGAATTGGAGAATTGCTTAGTGGTGTTGAAAAACACACCTGAGGATTCAAGTTCATAGATGTTTATAAATGATACACCTGGAGATCTTCCAAAGCCTTCTAGTTCACATACACCAAATCAGCATATTTTGACATACCAAAGCTTAGAAAATATAGGTTGATAGGTATTGAATATAAGATTAATAGAGAAGAATAAAGAGAAGTTCCATTGCAGATGTTGGGTAGTTGTCTAGGTTCTTCCAGATGCAAAGACATCACTCTCCCCCACAAATCTCCATACGCCCAGATTGCATCTCACTCCAGGTCCTACTC
Source organism: Eumetopias jubatus (assembly GCF_037043125.1). NCBI lineage: Eukaryota > Metazoa > Chordata > Mammalia > Carnivora > Otariidae > Eumetopias > Eumetopias jubatus. The sequence goes on from NW_028274808.1 coordinate 179,745,689, forward strand.
TAGAGCCAAATCCTGATGACTCTTCTATTCCAAAGGCATAAACCTATTCATTTGTCCTTGTGATTATTTCACAGATGGCACTAGCCTAAAATTAATGTAATCTCTCTGTGCATTTCTCCATCAAAAGGGATTGGTCCAACTTAGAACATTCCTTTTGGGGCGCCTGGGTGGCTCAGTTGGTTAAGCGACTTTCTTTGGCTCAGGTCATGATTCTGGAGTCCCGGGATCGAGTCCCGCATCAGACTCCCTGCTCAGCAGGGAGTCTGCTTCTCCCTCTGACCCTCCCCCATCTCATGTGCTCTCTCAAATGAATAAATAAATAAAATCTTTAAAAAAAAAAAAAGAACATTCCTTTTGTTGCCCAGGATTTGTAGTTGATGGTTGGAGTGAGATAATCTTTTCTTCTGAATGGTCTGCCTTACAATTGTGTAGACTAGAGTAGTTCAAGTTATTTCACTGCCTTGGGAAAAGCCACCTGATTCTGAAAGTTTCATAGGAAAAAAAAAAAGCAGTATCAGAGGATAAAGCAAAACGAGTCAAAGCACAGAGCTAAATAAAGGAATACAAAAATAAAAGTTCTAATGTATGCATGCTACTCTGAAATTACTTTGTTTTATTATTTAGCTTCACTTGGGCTTTCAATCATTTCTAGGAGAATTAGGTATTTTAGGATTTGGAACTTTAGGGTCAGTCCTCAATAGCTGGACTTAAACATAATAAATTTACAAATGCCGTGTTTATTGTATAATGGTAGTCATAGAAATAATTAAGAAAATGACAAAGGAAGTTAATCCTAGTAACTGAAAATCTACCCATCTGTATTGTTCTATGCTTTCCCTGAAGTACCACCCCAACCAAGATATTATCCCTAATTCTTTTTTTTTTTTTTAAGATTTTATTTATTTATTTGACAGAGAGAGACACAGCGAAAGAGGCAACACAAGCAGGGGGAGTGGAGAGGGAGAAGCAGACTCTCCATGGAGCAGGGAGCCCAATGCGGTGCTCAATCCCAGGACCCTGGGATCATGACCTGAGCCAACGGCAGACATTTAACGACTGAGTCACCCAGGCGCCCCAAATTATCCCTGATTCTTAAGGGCAGGTTGGATCTCAGTCTTGTGCTTCCTTAGTACTTGGCATATATTCATATTATATATTTATTATTATTATTGTATAAATAATTTCACATAAATTGGAGGTTTCTTTTGGTATAGTTATCTCTTGCATTTAAACAGACTGAACTACATTAGGATATCAAGCACCTATTAGTGTCTGACATATAGAAGGTGTTGAACTACCATGAAAACATGAGTATGACTGACTTTCCACTTCCTGCATTAAGCTAATCATCCTATTTATAGATCTTTTAGAAAGAGATCTATAAGGCATTTTTCCAGTCTCTGAAGCTTGCCTTAGCTCTCCGAAGTAGAGAGACTCTGAGAGATTTGTCTAGGACTCTCAAGGTGGCTGCTTCCACATTGAGCATTTTACTACTAATTCAAGATTCCTTTAATTCAGCCAGATTATTTATAGAGTGTCATCAAGAGACCCTAAAGGCCTCATTGCCCATCATACTTACATATACTTCCCACTTAGGAGAAAACCTCTAAGGTCACTTTCAGTTCTGTTTTGCTCATTCAAAGAGACCTAGAGCTACAGAGGTTTTGCATTAAAGAAGAGTTTGATAAGGGGATGAGGAAGATGTGTGTCAAGTGACCTGACTCTAGATGCTGGAGTTTTTTTCTTAGTTTATTTGCTTTTATTCTGTTATTGCTATTATTTCTTTTCTTTTTTTTAATTTCAAACACACCAACCAACTGACAAATGAAAAATCCAGGTTATTAGTGAAAGAAAGGTCATTCAAACAGAGAAAGGGAGAGCTATGCTTCATACTTCTTTCAGCATAAAACATTAGCAATCCCAAGTTTGAGATTCAAATGTGATGTAATAGTTCTTTACAACCATACATTAAGCTTGTTAAAAATTACATAATCACATGGAGCTATTCTGAGCTAGTAATGAAGATATAGAAGATAAGAATGATATAGAGCTTGGATTTCAGAATCCTAAAATAAGAAAAGGAGACGGTTAGAATCTAGTTTACATTTAATAAAAATGTATAAAATACCTTTTTGATTTTTTTCTAAAAGGAACTTTCAGATTGTGTGTGTGTGCATACATATTACATATATATGCATATATATTACTAGTCCTTTTTTGCTTTTTATAACTTCAAAGAGCTGTTTTGTACTAGAAGAATGAATGATTGTATCCTATTTATTATACTAGGAAATTTTATTTGGATGGAGTATATTTACATATTTTATAAACTTCAATAACCTATCTGGCTAATACATTAATGATTATTTCCATTAATATTTAAAAGTATTTTCAGTTGTAAAAGTAAAATTTAAAAGCAAAATAAGATGCAGTCAGTGAGTTAAATATTTTGAGTTCATGCATGAGAGAGAGAGAATATCCCCAAATTTGTTTAGCTCCATTTACCTTAGTTATGCTTCTATAACTATTCTACTATTTACTACTTTCTTAACTAAATCTCTCCATGTTTAAATGAAGGCTTGTGTTTTCCAAAAGCAGCTTTCTTTCTCCTTTCAGCCCTATAATGTCAAGGGGAAAAGACCCTATCATTTACAAGATAAAACATGCCAATAATAAACCTAGCAATCAGACACAAACGTCTGACATAGATAGAGGATAAAATTTTAAGTGGCATGAAGTGAAATTAAATAATCCTAATGTATCCTTAGCAAGTCTCCACTAAAATCACTATAATAAATGTTGAGCCAATAATTTTGGAACCAACATTTAAGAAAAAATTACTTTCATTTTTCTCTTTATTTTAACACCTTTAATAAAGCCGGTGCTATTTGCTCATGAGCAAATCTATGTTAATTAACTTGTGTTTGCTTTTAAGCAAGGTGCATATGAAATAATTTTCTAGAAAAAAACATTTTCCAAATTATAATCAATTACACCCATATTTGGATTAATCAGTTTCTATTGTAAGCTATTTTGATTATTTCACTCTTGTTATCTGACCTGAGCAATCTGGACAAAATATCCTCTCACTTGGCCAAATTTTAGTCAGTCTTCTTTCTTCTGCACAGGTTGTTGGACCTTGACTCACCCTTGAATTTAAGAAAGTATTAGAATTAAGAACACTCCCTCTTCGATGGGCACTCCTGAAAATTGACTGCCCCTCAGGGAAAAACATTACTAGATCAACTATGAGATCATGCCATCTGTTCATCCTACTTCCCACACCATTCCTTTTTAGCCTATTTTACTCCTTCCTATACAAAAAAGAGTCTCTTCTGCCTAACCTTTGAGAAAAGCATAGACATTTCCCTAGGAATGTCCTCCCTATTACAACAGTCACTTTCCTCCTATTGCAATAATCTATCTGAGTCAAATAACTCCTTAGCTACATTCAGATCTGTTGTTTATTTGACAGTTCCCAAGGTATTTGTTAGGCAATTCCATGCCACAGTCCAGAAAATGATGCACTGGTATGTCAGAAAAATAAATACATACTTCAACATCTAATTATTTTTTTTAAGTTATCATGTGCCAGGTTCTTAACATAAACTGTTTCTATAGGACTGTCTATAACTTTAAGATGTATACATCTTTATTAGCCCTTTTTATTTTATAGATGAGAACACTGATAGGTTTAGCACCCAGGTAGATGGGTATTCTAACACTGTGTGCTCAGCCACTATGTTATCCTTCCTCCTAACTTCCCCCAGATAATCAGTTTGTTCTTTGTCTTCCACCAGTTGTGTTATCAGGAGAGATATATTGCCACTCTTGTAATGCGATTCTTCTAAAATTGTTTTAATTTTGGATTTGAAAGTTGAACTTTTAATTCTGTTGTAAAAGTTGTAGCATTTTATTTCACCTTACATACTCCATGTAAAACTCCAAAGTAGCATGCAGATTAAGCAAATCTATATGTATATTTATGCAAAGTATAATGCAAATGTGCCTACCTAGTGTTTTCATAAACATCTGGTAGCTTTAAGATAGAAAAGATGGTATTAAGAGCCTGCTCATTCGCTGTGGCTTATCCGTGGGTACCATGCCAATTGAGGAACATTAACGTAATAATTCCAAGTTTGGAGTTATCATTGCAATTTTTTCTCCTTCTATAAAATTTTCTTAGGTTAAAAAATTCAGAGAAGTAAGTAAATAATATAACAACGTAGATACCAAATGATTAGATTAGAATTATCAATATAATTTTTTAATGGTTCAGACCCTTTAAAACAAAGAAAAAAAGCATTACAGGTAAAACAGAGGTTTGTGTTTTCTCTCATCAGTTCACCTCCCTTCTATCCGGACACATATTGATTTTCATAAATTTATTCCGTTTTTTGTTTCTTCAATTTTTAAAAACGTGGTTATGTTTGCATAAGTAACACATGCCATTTCTTTGTATACTCTTTAAAAATTGCATTTAAGCTTTCTTACTGTAACTGGCTCTTTCCACTTACATTGTTTTGGTAATCTAACCACATTAAAACATATAAATTTGAGAATTTTGAATGTTGTGTGATAGAACATAAACTTAAAAATAATTACCGGGGCACCTGGGTGACTCAGTAGGTTAAGTGTCTGACTCGATTTCAGCTCAGGTTATGATCTCAGGGTGGTGAGATGGAGCCCCACAATTTTTGATTTTTTTAAATCAATTTTCACTTCTACTAGTGCTGTTCTTTTTTTCAACTTAACTCACCAAAAAAACCACTAAGCCTGGAGGCTCTCACCTGATAGGCATTCCTAAATGAAAGGATTGGTAATGAAAGGGTATGTTTCTGTCTCCCTTCCTCTTTCATTTGAGTATTCATATTCAAAAGAGTTAGGAGAGTCATTGTGTTTATTTCCTCATCATGGTCACTGTCTTCTTTTCCTCTGAGTCAGGATTCTAGTAGTATCTTCTTATTTTGTTCGACACTTACAACAATAATTATGTATTATATCGTTACTGTATTAATACTTTTCTAAACACTTTACATAAATTTAATTTCCAAAGTTCCCTATGATGTATCTCCTCTTGCCTCTATTTTGCAGCTGGGAAATTTGAGGCTCAGAATATACTAATACATGTCCAAGATCATATAACAGAAGAAGCAGAATAGGAACCCCATTTTTCTGTACTTCAAAGCCATTTCTCTTGACCATTACGCCATGAGCCCTTAGTGCCTAAAATAGGTACAGTAATACCCCCACAAACATGTCTTATGTCTTAATCCTCAGAACATGGGAATGTTAGGTTACATGGCACATGGGAAATTAAGGTGTTTACTAATCAACTGACCCTAAAATAGAGAGATTATTCTGTATTATTTTGGTGGGTCCACTTTAATCACAAGGGCCTTTAACATGAGGTATTGTTGGCTTTTGAGGATGGAAGCCATGAGGCAAGGAATGAGGATGTTCTCTAGTAGCTGGAAAAGGCATGGAAACAGATTCTTCCCTAGAGAATCTAGAAAAAAACATAGATAGCCCTGCTAGCCTCCAGAACTGTGAGACAATACATTTTTGTTGGTTAAGCCATTCAGTTTGTTGTACTTTGTTTGTAGCCATAGCAAACTAATGCGTTCAATTAGTTACCATCCATATATTTGTGAAAACTTTGAAACTGGATATTACGATTCAAAGAATTTTTTATGAAGTTAGGGGAAAATGCTTTAATTGGGTAGTAATACATCTTACTTCTTGGCCTCCTTCTACCTGTTGAAAATAGATACAGTTAGAACAATAAAAAAAATAAAATAAAATGATTTAAAAGAACATTGATCAGGTCATTTAGAAGGCCCTGAACAAGCAAAACTGTCACAATCAAAGCTCAGCCATTGTATTACTTCTCTTTTGCTGCCTTAGCAAATCACCTCAAAGTCAGTGGGTTAAGCAACATCAGTTTAGTATCTCACAGTTCTGTAGTCAGTGGAATTACAAAGTCCCCGTCTTACAAGGTCTAAGTCAAAGTGTCGGCAGGGCTTGCCTTCCTTTTTGATGGTTCTGGGGAGAATAATTTTCCAGGGTAATTCATGGAGCTCTCAGATTGAGCTCTGTGTGGTTGTAGGAATGAGGTCCCCGTTTCTTTGTTGGCTGTCTGCTGGAAGACTTTCTCAAGCTTCCTGGGAGGCCCCTTCCTCCATTTTCAAAGCCAGTGATGATGGTCCAGTCCTTCTCATGCTTTGAATCTTCTCTCTGTCTCCCCTTTCTGCTGCATCTCTCTGACTCATCCTTTCTGCCTTGGTCTCCCACTTTTAAGAACCCATGTGATTACTTCAAGTCCACTTGGATAAACCAGAACAATCTCCTCATTTTAACGTCAGTAACCTTAAAAACATTTGAATATGATATGTAACATATTCACAGGTTTCAGAGATTAGGGTGTGGGGATTTTTTGGTGGGAGCAGCATCATTATGCCTAGTGCACCATCATAAATTTAGGTCAGAGTTAAGATATAGTATAACTCTATATTTTACTTACCATGTATGAATATTGAAATACATTGGCACCTCTGATAAAATTAATGTGTATATTACCTAGTGCCCATTTTTATCTTTATCGCTTGAATTTTTTTACTAGTTGTATAGATCTGCAATTGTTAGATTATTTATTTGATAACATGTTATTGTCATTTCTACTGAATATTTAATTCCAATCTTAATGAGGACTATCTCAGTGTTTTAACATAATTTTGTAGGAAGTTACAGTGTTGTTTTTTTTTTAAAGATTTTATTTTATTTATTTGAGAGAGAGAGCACAAGAGGGGGTAGGGTCAGAGGGAGACGCAGACTCTCCACTGAGCAGGGAGCCCGATGTGGGACTCAATTCTGGGACTCTGGGATCGTGACCTGAGCCGAAGGCAGTCGCTTAACCAACTGAGCCACCCAGGCGCCCTATGGTGTTCTTTATAAATAGTATATTTTAAGACTGAAATTCACAGAGAAGGCCCATTCTTCTTTGGCTTAAAAAAACTAATGTAGCTTTAAAATAGTAAAAGGGATTATATGAGCTTAGAGATAGGTTACACAAGGCTCCTGAGTCTTAGTGCTGAAATAAACATTGAGAAAGGGCTAATTGCCAACCAAAAGAAAGCAGACTCCTCCAGGGCAGAGAGAACACACTTCCTAGCCAAAAACTGATGGAATCCACAGAGAAAAAAAGCGCCATGGAGAAAATGGTATGCTTTTTTTGGAAATAAACAATTGTTCTATTTTGTCAGTTTAAATAAATGAATAGATTGAATCTGTTTAAACATAATGTGGTTCCAGTTGCCCAGACAATAGCATACGGAACATTTAATAATAAGATGATGTAAATAAGGAAAAGTGGTTCTCACTTGGCCATATGGTTTTATTTTCTGTGAAAATATAATTTTTGCTCAGAGTTGTATTATTCCTTTTAGGTTTCAAGATACTGTATTTCCTTCGCTAATGTTATTTAACACTTCTCCAGAATATTTATAGTTGTAAAGGCATTCCAATGATTTTATTAGAACATTCTGATAATAAATATATCAATGGAAGTGAAGGTGTCAAGAAACTGAAAACCTGTGGGTGGGTTTATTCAGAAGTTCCATGAACCTGAGTAGCATAATGAGGGGTAGCTAAATGAGTTAGATGATTGTGGCAGATGCCTAAAAGTTGAACAAAGGAGACACACACCCTGCTAACTCATTCTCAGAGTCAAAAGATGTTCTTGCTCCCTCCCATCCTCTACAATTGTTCCTAAATGTGTCCAAAAGATAAACTAGTATGTAGGAAAGACTTATTATCAGTGATATGAGCAGTGGTTTCATAAGCTCCAATTTGAACTATATTTTGAAATAAAATTTATTGGAAAATTTTTTATTGAGATATAATTGGCATATACCATTGTATAAATTTAAGGTGTACAGTGTGTTGATTTGATACATTTCAGCTTTCATCCTAATGGTACTGAAGCCCACCTACAACTATACTGCTCCTTGATATTTTTTCACTTTCAAATGATACACACTTTTTACTGAGATAGTAAATATGCTCTGTTTTACTAACTGGCTATAAAAGGATTTATTTTGAAGGAATCATTGATACAAGGGATTAAAGGGAAAAATGTCTTGTTTTCAAAAAGGTGAATAATCATCAATCCTGGGGTGATGTTAAATTCTCATTCAATAGATTCTGAAAATGTGGGAAACAAACAAAAAGATTGTGGATTAAACTACTTTTGTGACCATAAGTGTATGGTCGATTATATGTAACATTTAGATTTCTTCTGATAGCTTCCAAATTTTATACTACCTAAAACCTACTTCATTTTAATATGGTAAATCTCTATTGTGTTAATGTGGAAAGAAATGTACAAGATATGTTATTAATTTTTTAAAAAGTATGCAGAGAATGCTACTAATTGTGAAGAAAAAAAAGTTTGTATGTGTGGATATAAGCTTTTACATGTAAGCAAATTTCTGAAATTTATATAATAATTTGTATCAGTCAGGGTCCAAACAAGAAACAGATGGTACACTCAAATTAAGGTAATTTGAAGAAGGTTTATTTACACAGAAATTAATTACAAAGGTATGGATGGGTATAGAAAACTGAAAGAAAGGGATCATGCAAGATTCTTGGCTATTAACAGCAGAACTGTTATCACCCCCAAGGCTGAAGGGATTAGGGAAAAGGAAAGCTTCCCAATGCCAGAAAGATTAAGAATCTTAGAGAACAGGCTGTCTTTTAAGGGACAGACAATCTAGGTTGGTCTCAATGGAAGGCAGCAAGATAAATAAGGACCCTGAGCTCACTCTCCTTTCTCTCTTCTTGAACTGAGACCCAACAAACCCAACCCAACAAAACCAATCCTGAGATCCTGGTTGTACTGGTTATGTAGTTCACATGGGTCAGCTGCTCAGGGCAAAGAAGAAGGAGGAGGAGGTAGAGAGCAGGTCTGGAGAAACAAATGGAAGAAATCTACTACACTACTATTAACTCTGCTGCATTAGGCATCTTGGAGTGTAAATCACTTTTCATCTACATATGTAGTTCTTGCTTACTTATTAAAAATTGCTCATAACAAGAGTTTACCAGTAAAAACATTAACAGCAACAGCATGGAGATAACTTCTTTTAGAAAGATTTTCACAATTTGTCTCACCTAAATGTAGTTATTCCATTATATTGTCTGGAATTTTACCTAATAGACAAAATATTTTAATTTTTTTTGAGGATATATACCATCAAAAGAGTTTGGCAATACTTTTACAATTTCTCCAGGGAGAGCCGAGGAATTGATCATGTTAGGACAATCAAATTAGTTTACCAATCTTTTTGTATTATGTGGGCATGTTTCCCTTCCGAGTAGTAAGTATGGTGGCTCCCTAATTGGTTATCCCCATTTTATAGAAAAGAAAAATACATCTTACATGCAAAATTGTCAAGCCAGAATCTGAATTCAATTCTGTTGATAACACCAGGATATTAAGAGATTTAAATGAGAGAAACTGGTTTTCAAATCCCACCTGTCACATAAATTGCATCTTTTTGGCAAGTCATTTAACTTCCCTAAACCTGATTTTTTAAATAGATACTAAAATTAAAATATTTTCTCATAAGGACTGAAGTGAGAATAAAGTAGTACAGTATGTGAGAAAATAATTAATGTAAATTAAGGCATATTGTTTCCTGCACAAAGGAGTTTAGCTTTCTGTCTGTCTCCCCCCCCCTCCCCTTACACATACACACAGACACACATTCATGTGAATTCTCACAGGCTAACCTTAGAGTTGTTATCTGGTAGCTTCTAACTTCCACCAGAGTAGAAGCTGGTGTACTGGTCTTGCTCATGATGTAGAACCAGTGCAATGCTTTGTGAGGCACGGGGGAGTCATTTGATTTTGTTCATTGGATTGGCTACTAGAGAGATTTTAGCAAATGCCACCAAAATAGTTTGGAAATTCAACTTTTTTTGTTCTTGTGAAATGTTTGAGACATCAATGTATCTTTCTCCTTGTAATTTTTCCTCTCCTTTCTTCTGTCCCGCGGGTAACAAGCTCTGAGCTGCCTTTTCTTAACTGAGGCATTTTTGGCAGGAAGAAAAAGCAGAAGTTGTCTGCATGACACTCTCCTTATTTGGCATTTGTTTCCTAAAACCAAAATCCACTGAAGCAATCAGTCTAGGTTCCCCAGAGGAAGGAGACTGGAAAGAAACATGAACAGAAAGGGAGGATTTCTTTCAAGCAAAAAACAAAATCTGGATACTGGAGGAAGCAAAGTGGAATATAGTTCTATGGCTAGCACAAGCGGTGGGGCTTCTTAATCCGATCTGTAGAAAATTCCCAGGAGAGTATCAAGAATTCTAAGTGGAAAAGTAGCATAGTTCCCAGGCTCGGCAGAGATTTATGAGTCAGAGATGCAGCAGAGCAGAGGGGACTAAAGGAACCATATGAAATGAATCTGTAGGCTTCTTCGAGAGAATAGTGCATTCTGATGATCAAGAATTAGAGGCAACTATTAGGATTTTTTTTGCTGCTGCCTACGGCCAAAGACAAATTTTCTGTCAAATAGAAAGGAGACACGTAGTTCAAACTGGATTGTTTTTAAAAACAATTAGGTTGAAATTAAGATATTTCTTTCCTGTGGAAAGTGAACCTTATTACATATATTTGTATCAAATAGAGAGTCTGTGGTTGGAGGACTTTAGGAAGTGAGAGTACACAGGTAAATAAAATATCGGTATAGACCATGAGCTTTATGCCCTGATGTTCTCTGCAGGGGAATAACTAATGGGGAACTCCAGGCTTTTGAGACATTGACCTGTATGGGTACCATAACAAGCCTACACTAAATTTTAGACATGCCACTCAGGTTTAATTATGTTGTTTGGGTTTTAACTGTGTATTTGTTGAAATTAAATAAAGATCCCTCGTGGGAGCCTGGGTGGCAGAGTGGATTAAATGTCTATTCTTGGTTTCAGCTCAGGTCATGAGATCGAGCCCCATGTCGGGCTCCATGCTCAAAGGAGTCTGCTTGAGAATCTCTCTCCCTCTCTCTCTGCCCTTCCAGTTTGTGCTCTCTCTCTCTCTAAAATAAATAAATACATCTTTTAAAAAAAAAAATCTGAAAAGGAATGTTTCCTTAAAGAAATAAATAGATCCTTCTTGACACTATTGGATGATTTTCTTCAAATGTACCTTTATATTGTTCCAATGCATTTTTTCTAATGCAGCTTTATTGAGGTACAATTAACATACAATCCATTATACACATTTAAAGGTATAATTGATAAGATGTGACATACAAATGCACCCATGAACCAACCACGGAAATCGGGATAATGAACATATTACTCCCCCAAATTTCCTCATTCCCCTTTGTGATGCCTCCCTGCCCATTTACCATCCTACCAACACGGTCTTTCCCAGGTAACAATTAATCTACTTCTAGCCAGGATAGATTAGTTTGCATTTTCTAGGATTTTATATAAATTTGGTTGTACAATATGTCCTCTTTTTTGTTGGACTTCTTTCACTCACCATGATGATTTTGGAATTTATCCATTTTGTTCTATGTTGCAATAATTAAAATTTTATTAAAAATAAAGAGGCTACCAGGGCGCCTGGGTGGCTCAGTAGCTTAAGCGGCTGCCTTTGGCTCAGGTCACAATCCTGGGGTCCTGGGATCGAGTCCCACATCTGGCTCCCTGCTCAGTGGAGAGCCTGCCTCTCCCTCTCCCTCTGCCTACCACTCTGCCTACTTGTGCTCTCTCTCCATCTCTCTGTCAAATAAATAAATAAAATCTTTAAAAAAAAAAGAGGCTATGAACATTGGTGTGCAAGTCTGTATGTACACATAAGCTTTCCACACTCTTAGAAGTAGAATGGCTACATTTAAGGAATTGCAAAACTTTTCTTCAAAATGGTTGTAATATTTTATATCTCACCAGATATATATTAGAATTCCATATGCTGATAGTCAGGTTCAGTCATTGAGTATGAGCCTCAATTTTAAAGTCAGCAATTTCAGAAGATAAGAGAAATGCAGTAAGGAAATCATTTACTTGCTGCCCGGTTTTGACTGGGGTCTCAGAGGAAGGAAAAAACAAAAATCACCTGTTTGTTTCCATAACATCCCCAAATCATGGACAACCCCAAAGGCAAACCCGCTATCAGTATAATGGTTTGTCCTGATAGCTGGCATGCTCAGGTAAGGCTATGGAATTCTGCTTGTTGGGAGAATTTAGCTTGAGAATAGTTCATTCTACTTTCAGTTGGGTCACATTGGGTAGTAAGAGCGTCACCATCCTGAAAACTCCCTTTTTCATTTCTACAGTATGACCCATCCACAAACAAAATTAGATTAGGATTAGTTTAGGGTGTCTTGTAGTTAAGGATGCAATGTCACAAAATGGGATGTTATTGCCTCGCTGTCATGGGGCTGGCCTTCATTGGACAAGGGTAATAACACTGGGATTAAGGACGTTACAACATTTAAGATGTAGATTAGGTGGCAAAAGCGGAAGGAACTCTAAGAAAGTTAATATACTTGCAGAGGAATGTTGAGTCAATTTAGAGTTAAGAAGGCTTTGGACAGAGTGTGTAGTTTGCAAATAAACATCATTTCCTAGTATCAGATCTGCTGGAGGTTTCACTGACTTTGCAGCTACAGCCATAGACCATTAAGACAGCTGAAATACACATAAGCAGCTGAACCAACTTGTATGCTGTAATAGGCAATCAGCCTATGCTTATTACCATGTTCTTGTGTGAGCATTCCCAGGGCTAAATTATACCTTTTGTGCACAAACACAATGAAAGGTTTTGGTTAGGTAAATAGTTAGGTAGAAACTAGGAATCCATCGTCTGCAATAACCAGTCAAGCCTAGAAATCTACAAAGCTGTTGCTTAGTTGTGGGTCTAGAAAATTCCTGGATTAGTTTATCTTGGAGACAGCTGAATTCCTTCAGTACTTTGATCATGACCCAGGTAATGAATAGAGTCTAGAGAAAATTGCGATTTTTTTCTTAAAGACTTTGTGTCCCTTTACAGCTAACTGTTGCAGCAAATAAACAGACTCTTGTATGGGTGCCTCTTTGGTAACTGAGCACAGCAAAAGGTCATCTACATATTGTACAAAAATTGATTTCCCAGGGAACTGGAGGGCACTTAAATCTCAGTGAAGTACTTGAGGAAAATAAGAAAGGACCTCAATGAACCCTGGCGGCATAACTGTCCAGGTATATTGTCAGTTGTTCCAAGTAAAGGCAAACGGATATTGGCTGTTGGGGTCTACAGGGATGCTGAAAAAAGGTTGAACAAAGATCTATACCAGTGAACCATTTTGAGTTTGATGGAACCTGTGACAGAAGAGTGTTTGAGTTTAGAGCAACTGGAAAACAGGAATGACTATTTGTTTTGTTTAAGATTTTATTTATTTATTTGAGAGAAAGAACATGAGCTGAGGGGAGGGGCAGAGGGAGAGAGAGAAGCAGGCTCCCCGCTGAGAAGGGAGCCCAATGTGGGGCTCAATCCCAGGACTCCGAGATCATGACCTGAGCTGAAGGCAGACACTTAACTCATTGAGCCACCCAGGTGCCCCAGGAATGACTATTTTGTTAATAGCTCTCAGGTCCTGGACAAATCTCCATCTCCACGCATTAAGTTTCCTGACTGGCAAGATCTGAGTGTTGCAGGGGCTAAGACTGGGAATGATTGGCCCCTGGGCAATTAAGTCCACCATCAGGGGTGTGAAACTTTGTATGGCCTCAGGCTTTAGTAAATATGGAGGTAATTTAGGGAGAGGTTTAGTTGCATCTCTGCATCTTTTGTTTCCACTTTTCACGTTGGGTTCCCTGCTCCATGGGGAGTCTGCTTGAAGATTCTCTCTTTCCCTCTCCTCGCCCCCATCTCTCTCTCTCTAAAATAAATAAATAAATGTTTTAAAAGAAGTCTCCCTGAACTTTATTAGATACCCCCACTATGGAAACTTTCTTTTTATTTATGTTGCTTTATGAGGGTGAAATTTAAAGCAAAAAGTGCAGCTCTGGTATCAGCTAAAATTTGGCAAATTTCCCATTAATTTTAATTTTTGTTTCCCCTTGGCTGTTTAAGGGAATTACTGGTAATAGTTTTCTGGAAGATGAATCCATCTAAAGTGTGAGAACCCCTGAGACTACTGTCAACTATCTTGGGACCAGAGTTTTGATGACAGACCCCTGGGGAGGGTGCAATGCAGGAGGTCCAGGTGTTGTTGTGGGTCTCTGGCCTTCACGCTTTTGTAGCTGGAAAGCTAATACTTGGGCGGATTTTTGTTTTCAATCTTGCTCCAGGTTTCTTTCAAAATGCTCAGCTAAGTCATGAGTTCCATCAGGCCTGTGGACTCCTATCTTATTTATTTATTTCTTTATTTATTTTTATTTTTTTATTTATTTTTTGCTTTTTTATCAATCCACTAATCTTAGGAGATAATCCATTTAAAAGAAGGCAGCCAGAGCAGGCTGCATGACCTTATTTATTGTATGGAACCCTGAATGCCGTAGAAAAAGGGCTTCCAAATGGGATTTAAAAAATGGCACGGATTCATTTTTGTGTGTCTGTTTGCATGTTTGAAAAATAGACCAATCAGGGTGGGCAGGGAAAACTCTAAGAATGGCTTGTAAAAGTTCAGCTGCTATTGTGAGAGCTTTTTCTGGTTTCTCAGATGTTGAAGACCAAAGATCTTGGATATCATCCTTTGGGTTTTGCCATCTTGCTTCCTGCATCCATTTTTGGGCTCTACCAAGTCTTCCCAACATGTGTACAAGCTGACAAAGATCTGGCAGCCCACAGTCATAGGCCCAATAATGACTCTAAATTCTTCAGAAAAATTTTTGAGGTTCTGCTTTAGGTTTAGGAAATTCTTTAACTAGGACTCCTACTTCAATCTTTGACCAAAGGGTGAAGGATATCTGAAGTTCATCTGTAACCTCAGATAGTTTTATTTAAAAAAAGTAACTGTTTAATAGTCTCTTTGGAATGGAAAGGCAGTTCAGACAAAGAATTAGTAAAACTTGAGTACTCAGGTAAAAAAGAATGAGGTGGGGGGCGGGCAGTAGGAGTCACATTAGTCCTATGATCTTTTGTTTTAGGTAGCTCTTGTGTATTTAAATTTCCATTAGCCTTTTGTAATGAGCCTTTTAATGAAGCTATTTTGGAATCTTGAAGTCTTTTGGAAGTTTCTGCATACCAATTAAAGTAGGCATTCCATTCTGTTTATTCAGCTTGGGATCCCTTGCTCTCAAGGGCATTTCTTAAATGAGTGATCTTGACTAATTGGAATGTTCCCCAAGATGGCCATCCTATCTCGAAGTTATTTTTAGTAAAATTTTGCCATTTTTCTAGGTAATCTGTAGCTTCTGGGGCTACAGTTCTTAAACATAAAATAATAGCCGTGCCAGAAGGTGGTGAGCTAAATAAACTTTGGATATAAAGAATCATATTTCTTTTAGCTAGGGCTTTGGGCTTCCCAGAGCCAAACTAAAACCTATCACAGGAGTCTTCTTGACATGGTGAGGCTCTAACAACCTTTAAATGCTTGACCCTGTCCACCAATGTTTGCAGCTTTTTTGACTTCTGAGATTCCCATGAACAATTAGCCCTAATTTGATATACACTTGAGGCCTCTCACCAGACCCAGGCCAGCCCAGAGGAGATCCAGTTAAATCTCAGACTCAGTCCGATTTTTAAGTTGGACTCTTGAGGATTCAGCTATAGCCCCATTTAGCTTTGGTTCTGTCGCCAGCACCACATACCAAAAGACCAGGAGGAGTCTTGCCCACCAGACATGGGGTGATAGATGTCCAGCTGTGGACCCTGAAGTGTTATTCTGTCTTTTTCAAAAGAATAAATAAACTTACCATTTTTTCTTTTAAACTAATTATGGCATAAAGGATTTAATTGATACCATATTAAACATGTACTATTTGTCAGAGAATGTGCTATTAAATGTCATACAAATTATACTAAAGTCTTTGAGATTTCAGGAAGAAAATGTATGATTTCATCTTTTTCTTCCTCACTATTTTGTTTATCTACGCATAACTCTAGGGTTTATTTGTATAAAATAGAACATATATTTGTATGCAGGCAACATTCATTGAAAGGAGAGATGTTCTCCAAATTATTGGTTCATTTTTTTAAAACCTCAAATTAAGAAAATTGAACTAATCATATCACTCATGGGTACCTTATCATTGTTGATTCATTCAAGTCGCCTTTCTTCTTTTGTTTGCTTCTTCCTCCCTCTGAGCTCCTTCCTTGGTCCCTTTTGCCTTCCTTCCTCCCTCCTTTCCTTACTTCCTTGTTTCATTTCCTAGACATTTTTCTTCCATTTCTCCTTAGAGACAAAACTTTTAATATCTTTATTATGCATTTTTGTTCATGTTCTTTTAAAATGTATATTGATTATATATGCAAGCAGTTTCTAAATATACATAAGTAATATTGTGCTTTCTATCTTCCCCAGTTTTTTTGTTTTGGTTTTAGTTTAGCTCTGTTCTGTTGCTTTTTTTAACTCAAAGCTGTATTTATAAGATGCAACCATGCTATGTTGTGTGTGTGTTTATTCCTTGTTTCTACTGCTAGATGATGTGCATCCACTACATTTTTCCATCTGCTTTACAGGTGATAGGCACTCCGATTGCCTGTAATTCTTTACTGCCACTCAGAACACTGTACCGAACATCCTGATAAATGCCCCCTGTGGACCCGTGTAAGAAGTTCTGCATTATGGATTCCCAGGAGCAGAATTGCTAGGACAAATTATATGTGTAAGAGTAATGTGTGTCCTGGCAGGGTCTTGTCCAGACTACATCCCACAGTCTGCAGCGCCCCCACCAGCATGAGAGTTGCTGTATCCTAATACCCATGCACAGACTTAGAATTGTCCAGCCTTTAAAATTTTGCCAGAGAAATAAGTATAAGCTAATATCTCATTGTTATTCGCATTTGCATACTTCTGACTTGTAATGACTGTGCATTTCTTCATATGCTTACCAACATTTCAGTATTTCTCTTCTGTACATGACAGTTTATATGTTTTGCTCATTTGATCATTGGAATTGCCATATCATTCTTCCTGATTTACGGGACCTTCTTGGTTTTTTTGTGTTTTGTTTTGTTTTGATGGGCTTTTTTTGTGTGTGTTTTTGAAGGGGGTTGTATCCAACCCCCCTTCTGGCCTCCCTCTAATTTTGTCTATAGTGTTCTTCATTGACAGAAGTTGTTAATTGTGATGTAATGCAATTGATCCTTTTTAAAAAGCTTTTTGGTGAGAAGTTTTGCATAACAATTCCTTTTTATAGTTTGGCCTTATATATCTTAGGCCTCCTTATGTATTTTCCACCTTTATCCTTTTCTGAAATCATCTAGAAGTTCTTCAATCTGATATTCCATTCCACTAATTTCTTCTTTATTCCATCCTTACTATTATGATCTCCATGTAGTCTGCATTTATTTCAACCAATATATTTTTATATATAATATTTAAAATTATTTATTTTATTTTCTAATATTTTTCCTTTATTTTCTCTTTAAAAATGATTGTCCATTGCAATAATGCTGATTCAAATCTTTGTGTTGGTCAGTTTCTATTATGGTTTTTGTCCTCCACAGATATTTAGGTTTTGGCCACTTTTCTTTGGGTTACCAGATATGGTCTGCTAATATGTGTTGAGTATGGATTCGGTCAGACTTTTTTTTTTTTTTTTTGTGACAATCTCAGCCAGTTTGATCATTTCCATTTTTGGTCAGTTTATCAGGAAAAGGAAAGTATTATGGTCGGAGCTGAAGTAGTGATGCCCACGCCCAAGGGGTATTCAATTCACACCTGTTTTCATCAGCCCCAGGCTTCTCCCATGCACAGATGTAACCTCACGGACCCTAGTATAGATGGCTTTTGCAGTAGGGTTTTGTTCTGAAGGAATAAGGTCACCTGGAGCCAAGACAGGAATGGAACCTAAAATGTTTTCTTCAAGCACTCTTCTCTGCAGATGTCTTCTTTTCCAGATTGCAGCCATTCACTGTCTAAATACCCTCATCCAAGACATCATTTGTCTTCTTGGGATTGTCTTACTTGTGCTGTGACTTGGAAACTCATATTTTATTGCTATTGTTTGATTGATTAGTTCTTGGAGTCCATGTTTCCCTCCTGTCATTAATTTCCCCAGAGATGTGTCCTGGGGAGGGAGTCTTAAACTGCTTTGCCTGAAACTTGAGATTTCTCTGTCACCATCTTTCTTAGGATGTTTGTGCCAATGAGCCAAGGCAGGAAAAATAGTTTATTTCATCATATCCTCATAGGCCTTTAATAAGTTATAATTCACTCTTACTTAGTTTTATTGAGTTTACTTTAAAATTAGCCCGGTGATGGGTATTAAGGAGGGTACGTACTGCATGGAGCACTGGGTATTACATGAAAACAATAAATTGTGGATCATGACATCAAAAACTAATGATGTATTGTATGGTGACTAACATAACATAATAAAATTAAATTAAAAAAAAGAAAAAAAATCCCAAATTGTGCTATTTTTCCCCCTTATTTTTAAGAAATATTTCCTCTTCTAGTGTTCTCTTAGTAACCCAGTAGGACATGCAGAAACTAAGGTCCATCTTTACTCACAATAAAAAGAATGATAATTCTAGTCAGTATTTTGTTCTCAAGAGTTATCTAATTTAGTCCTCATAGCAATCTATTAGTTAAGGTGTTATTTTCAACATTTTATTCAAGTGAAAAAACTATTAAAGAAATACCTTTTCCTGAGTCCCAGAACAAGATTCAAAACAAGCTCCAAATTCCCCCAGAATCTGAGCTTGTAGCCATTCCTGTCTGATTTTCTGATGCTAAGTAAATGCTGGCAAACATTTACTGGTAAAATGTAAGAACATTAAAAAAAAAGAAAAGGAAAGAAAGTTCATTTTCTTTACCTCAGTTTGCCACATATCACTGTTCAAAACTTTTCTAAGTTCTCTCTCCCAAGAGAATTAATCCACTTGGCCTTGTTAACTGTATCCTATCTCCTGCTACCTGCCAGGCCAATAGCAGAGACATATGAAAACCCAGGTTTGTCCTACTAGTCCTGATGAAAATGAAGCCTTCATACTAAGATCCAGGACCAATTAATTATGTTACCAATGCCGTGGCGTCCCTATACTTGTTTATAGTATTGCATGCTGATGGGAACTGCTGTTTTTACCATTGAATGTCATATACATTATTCATAATGCATGGCAGTGAAACTGAATAATTAATATCTCGATATCAGTGATAATCCACCCTCCCTTCCACATGCCAACATACAGTTTGGAAATTCTTTTTGATGCATGCCCAATGCATATCACACTGTGCAAGAGTTCTGCATTCTGAAAGATATATGCATGCACTGTAAATCTGAAACATAGCTTTGTGCCTTATAACTCAGCAATTATTTTTTCCAGGGGTCCATAAATAAAAATGAGAAAGTTTACCTATATGCATTTTTGAAAATTGGAGAGTGGATGCAACTCTAGTAAACTATTCATTTTTAAAAGAATGGCTATTGAACTTAATGGAACAGCTTCATCGACGTGCAGAAATTTACCCTCTTGACAATGCAATTTAAAAGCTGACTTGTTTTAGAAACAAGTAGACTGGTAAAAATTATAGGAAGAGATTTTTCAATAAGGAATAGAACTCCCAGTACTTACATGACTTTCTGTATCTGAAAATTAGTATTTTTTAAAAATGGAATGTGTGTGTGGACTTTACCTTCCTTAAGTAATGATAGCATATCATTTATTATTATTAAAAGTCTAAAATTTAACTTAAAATATATTATCTGCTTCCTTTTTACAGTATCACTTTTTACTATTCATCAATATTTCCATCACCATTGATTGTTATTCATTGAACATCTAAAGCATCTGTGCCACTCTAGCAAGAGATCTGATCCCTCCAGAATACTGACTTTTGATCTAGAGTCAGATAAGCTACTATTATATTCGTGAGGTCAAAATTAATTACAGGAATAATATGAATTATATATTTATAAGAAATGGTTGGCATTTTCTGAATTCCAACTGTGTATAGGCACAAGCTAGCATACCTATTATTCTCATATCTAGTTGGGATTACAACTGAAATTAAAAAGTCAGAAAACACAGAGGCATAGAGACGGACTAGAAATGGAAGCCCAAAATAGCACCCTTGTCAAAGTGACTTTAAATTAGGGTGACAGGCAAGAAATATAAAAATAGACATATGGAAATAGCCAAGTTGATTAAAAATGGGTATCTGAATTAGTGCCATTTGGAGGCTAATGTCAGATTCTGATTCTATTCTGACATATTAGGAAATGTGTCATATTACCACCCCAGGCCATTTAGATATCCTTTATCTAATGGTACCCGGTTTTCCCAGGGAGGCCTTTTTATTCTTCCTGAGAGCCCAAAACCCTACAGCACAAAGACCCAAATCACCTCTTAATAGAAATTCATACCCAACATGACCAAGACATGATTATTTCAGTGTACGTATAGGAGAGCTCCCTGCTGTTCTTGGCATTGTGAAAGTCATTGTTGCTCACTCTCCCTGAAGTTGTAGAGGGTTTTTTTTTTTTTCTTCTCCATTAACGAGAGAACATTTCAATTCAGTTGGTGTTCCTTTAGTCACTGAGGTGGCATTACCACTAACTTTAGCACTTTGAAATGGTTACAGTCAAGTTTTAGATCACAATCCTCATACCATTACTAAGGGTAATGGTTTTCAAACAATACAACTGTATGAGAGAGCCTGAAGATAGCCTGGGAAAGTAAAGGTGGGAAAGTAGCTCTGTTGAAAGGTAAGACTCTCCTGTGACTGAAAAACCTCCTTTATGCGTTGACTGAACCCCAAGTGGACCTTTCCTATTGACAAGCTAAAGGTATTTCTGAGAACAGGTAGTCAAGTAACAAAAACTCATTTCCTCCAAATTGAAGTGAATTGCTAAAGCTACTGCTTGAAAGAATGACCTCTTCAGAAGACAGGGCAGAAGAATTTAGCTTTGTTTCTTCTCCAACTGTGTACAGTTAGCAGAACTGTTAGCTATTCCTGGTGTCACTAGGAACAGCCCCTTTGAGCAAGAAAGGGAGAGGAGGTCCAATACAGTAGTGAGATTCTGAGGAGAAGGCCATTCTTCTCCCTTCTAATATCATTAAATACGTGTTACTCCTCTCTGGGTCGTTCAGCTTCATCATCCCCCAAATAATTTAGGTCTTTGTAAAGACATAAATGGATACCAGTACAAATTTCATTTAACATTTTGCCTTTAGCATAAGTATAAAGATATAAAGTGTCAATGCTTCAAGTGATTTCCTCTGGGACTTTAATATATTTACCAGATGCTTGTACTATGCCATAGTCTGATGGACAGTGTCTCTTGGTTGACATTTCTTCCTGCTATTTTGCACAGGTTGGTTCAAAAAGGTTTAAAAAAAAAAAGTGACAGTTAAGCATATCAGTATTCCTTGCAACTCAAAGCAATGCTTAGAATTTTGTTCACATTTTTTCCATTGTATGTCTATAGATTCTCAATATTAATGATGGTTTTCCATTATCATTCAAGAGACATTGACTCTGATATTGTTAAAAAGAATAATCACATAAAATCATATAATAAAAATAACCAGTTTCTCATACAGAAATCCACAGAATAACATCACTATGTGTATCTTATCTTTGTGCATTTGCTTTGTTTTGAAATGAAGTGGTATGTCTTGGTGGGTTTGATTATCTTTTCCATATTTTATAATTGCTTCTATATTTTCCGTATTTTGTAATTGCTTCGGAG
Organism: Eumetopias jubatus; assembly: GCF_037043125.1. Lineage (NCBI taxonomy): Eukaryota > Metazoa > Chordata > Mammalia > Carnivora > Otariidae > Eumetopias > Eumetopias jubatus. Next base: position 179,767,547 of record NW_028274808.1, read on the forward strand.
ACGTCAGAGAAACACACAAGTACTCTCAGACTGAGAAATGGGATAAATCTATTTCATCAAAATGTTTAGGAAAGATAAAAAAAATCAGTCACCAGAAAAATGTTGGCAAATCAATCAACAAATGCTGATATTGTGTGAAGCATTTGGGTATGGGCCAGCTATATTTAATAGTCTATACAGAATCTTGACTATGATCTTTTCTAAGTGCAAAGCACTCAGAATTGAATTTTAAGATTATTAGTGATTACCACTCTGGATTTTAAAATTATATTCTTGCTTTTATTTACTACATTAATTAGAGCTTAGTTACCATTCCCAAATTCTCATGAAGTAACTTTCCCATTCAGGGTATTCACGGAATCTGTATAGGTCACCAAATGATTGCACATTAGTCATGCAATGACACAGTGATTTTATCTTTTTTTTTTTTTCCGGCTAAAGTCCTTTCCAGGTTTAAAATTTTAAGATGGACAAAGATAATCATCCCCAAAAGTAAACCGACAGTAACATTAGGTATGTTTATTAATTCTAATCATTATGCTTCCATAGTGAAGGTCACATCAATGACATTTAAAGTGGAAATGAAAGTTTAAGTTTGGAGTGAGAACACATCACTGTCAATGAAGAGATCCAGGGCTCCTGAGGAAAATTTTCATCAGAGTGGAAAGCAAATAGGGAAGTCAGTCTCACCCAAACCTTTTTCTTCCAGAGGCGAAGTGAGGCTTATGGTGGTGAGTACCATAAGAGTTCGATCTTGAGCTCTCTTGACATGATTTTTGAGACAAATTATCAGTAAAGTGGTATGGTCAGGAGAAAGGCATCAAGGAGAACGGGGAAGGCTAATTTAATTGCCTTTGTTCCTCAGTGACATAGCTTAAATTGAGCTTGCATTTCTGAGAGCACAGGGATATTTGCATGCTTGGATTTTTATAAATGGGAAATGAACTCAAAGCACTTGGCCTACAGATAATGTATCACTCCATATTCGAAGGACAAAAAATACAAGAGGGAGTCAAGGGAATCTGAAAATTTTTCTTCTTTCAATTTCTCCTGATATGGGGGGGGAGGTGATAAGGTCAGCTTAAGTGTAAAATAAAATGTAATAAACATAATACAAAGAATAAAAAATGTGGAGGGTCAAAATGCATGTACCTAAATATATGTTCTTAAGGAAAAGCAGTATCTCGTGGCTATAGGTAATCAGTTCACTTGATGATTCATTTATTAATATATTAAACAATGACACATTAAAGATCCTTTGAAACTGGTTTGTACCCAGATAAAATCTGGCACAAAACGTTATGTAGAAGACGCTTTGTCTATATGACTGAATTTATGAAAAATCAGGGAAATGCCAGAGTATTTTAAGCTGTTCTAGAAAAAATTAAAAAAAATTGGAACAGCTCCAAAAATATTCAAGGATTGAAAAACTTGGGACTCTTTCCACTAAAAACCTGGTAGCACTACGATTTCCTGGAAGTGGACATAATTAAAACACATTAAAAAAAAAGCAATTTACACTCTTTGCTTGCAAATCCTCCCATACATTTAGATGTTACTTGAGTTGATTTCTTTTGCATTTGATCTTGTTGTCACTAAGTCTTCTATCCATGATCACTGAGATTTTATTCATGTCCAATTGAATCTAAGTAATGAAAAGTTAATAAAATCTATTATCAATATAATGAAAACTATAACTTTGTTATAGAGGTAAATAATTAAGCACTTGTTAAACACTGAGTCATAATTCAGTGGAGTTTGTGAGCAATATAAATTTATAAAATTCAAACAAATGAAACATCAGTAAAAGTGAACTCTTGTTCCAACTTGAGGGGGGAACACTAAATGGCATTATTTTCATGCTCTATTTGGAATCAGTTAAGAGACATGGGGATCAGACAGATGGAAATCAAAAGAACACCAAGAATGCTGATAAAGGCTAAATTGGAGAAATTGCCTTTCAGTCTGTTAGCCTTGTGGGCTTGCTCAAATTACACACTGAAATTGAACCTGGCCACCCAGTTTCAAGCTTGTGAAAACTTACACTCTTCCCCGGAGTCCCGACCCTGTAAAGCTTTCATGAAGGTGTTGCAGTATGTACTTTCTTCTAGGAGGTGTATTAGAGAGAGAGAGAACAGGGCTGGGTCACATTTGTTTAATTCTCTGCTCTCAGCCTCACCCATGAGAAAAGTTCATCTTCTTCCTGTGGGCAAAAGTAAATCTAAGAACAGAGAGAGGTCCACATTTTACCCTATTGGAGGCATTGTTATTGTTTACTGACATTTAAAAAATAATAGTAATAACAGTAACCTCTCGAGATTTCTTTTTTCTTTTTTTTTTTAAGATTTATTTATTTATTTACTTGACAGAGAAAAAGAGAGCACGTGCAAGTTGGGGAGGAGGGAGCAGTGGGAGAGAATCTCAAGCAGACCCTGCTGGGCGTGCAGCCCGATGCCGTGCTTGATCTCCCCATCTGAGATCATGACCTGAGCTGAGGTCGAGAGTCCATCCCTAAACCGACTGAGCCACTCAGGCGCCCACCTCTTGAGAGTTCTAAATATACCCATATCTGGAATGAGATAGATGAAGTAGCTGCATGTTTTTGATTTCAACCAGGTGATTTCAGTTCGACTGTTAGAGCAAATATTGATAGGACAATAGTTACTTCATATTACCTTCTCCCGTGAGTATTCTTTTAACTTTACTACAAAAAGATAATAATAAATGTTTTAGCCATTGTTATTAAATGCTTAACGGCTAGGCACATAACTTTAGATTCCTTTGCCTGCTTTGATAGGTGTATGCCAACAGGAAGGATGGGGATATGCAAAATAGACAGTACATTTAGAAGTTGTTTCTACAGGCTGTCCACATGGGCCTTTGCTTCTCTTCCACACTTGATAGGTTGAGGAAAAGAGACGATGGAGTTTAGAAAGCAATGAAGAAAGTCTATGTCACTTCATTAAGAGTAGCTGCAATAAAACTCCACCGTTCCTCAGGTAAGATTTTTGAATAGAGACAACAGGATCATATTCTGTAAAAAACAATGCTGACATAGAATATTCACATATATACATATATATATATATATATATATATATATATATATATACACTTGAGTAGTGTAGAGGATGAGTTTCAAAGGTGAAACATTATGAAAAGTGTAAGAACACAAAGGTGAAACATTTAAGATTTATTAAACTTGTTGTCATATGAAATTGCAAAAGTATGACAGATACAGAAATCATCTCCTATGTTGTATGTTAGGGTCATTAAAGCCAAACAGATGTGACATATCCATATTGCTTGGGTAAACTACCAATGCAAAGTAAATACTGCATTCACAATACATATGGAAGGTTAAGCTGAGTGAAAATGGATACATTAATGAAGGTAATGTTGCTGTACCATGGACTTTGGGATGGCAAGATATTTGAGGCAATATTCTAGTACTTATTGGAGCAAATTATTAAGATACTGTTTCACTTCCCTATAAAAAAATCACTGTTTTTATGTCCTTGATTTTGTATTACACCTTCCAGAATTTATATTAACGTGGATAAAAGATTTAGAAAGAATCAAGTCTATGAGTTAGAGTCGTAAGAGTTGTCATGAGACGAAAGGACACCACAGGGATGGAATGACCCCTCTATTCTCGTTTGTATTTATTTTGTTTTGGGGGCTACTCAACAGAACCACTTACTCCAACATCAACTGATGTTTCCTAGCTTAATCTTTATCGGTAAATGAGATGATACTTTGTCCTCCATCTCCTTTTTCTTTCTTTAAGACAACAGTTTGGGGGCACCTGGGTGGTTCAGTCATTTAAGAGTCCAGCTGTAGATTTTGGCTCAGGTCATGACCTCAGGGTCATTGGATCAAGCCCCGGGTCAGTTCTGCACTCAGTGGGGATTCTGCTCCCCTTGGGATTCTCTTTCTCCCTCTTCTTCTGCCCCACCCCCCACTCACTCTCCCTCTCAGATAAATAAATAAATCTTTTTTAAAAAGACATTGATTTAAAAAATCTTGGCAAGGAAGAGAAGTATTATTTATTAGGATGCCTTAAAGACTCCAATTCTCTCCATATGTATGATAGACAGAGAAGGAAATATATATATATATATATACATATATACACATATATATATATACACACACACATATGTACATATATTTCTCTTTCAACATACCTTTTTTGATACCAGGATTCATAAACTCACATATACAAATATGTACTTACAAATACATATTTTTCATAGATTAATAAAATGACTCCAGAGCTTAAAAGTCTGTATATTTTGGATCATTTCTTATTTAGAAAAGATTGAATGTTACATTTTTCCAAATCAACAAAATAGGATCAAAATATAATGTAATCCCAGAGCCAAAATTAATGACAGGAGTAGAATGCAATTATTTTACTGTTTTGCCCAATTTAATCTTATGTAATACATGTAATACTGTGGCATGTTAAAACCACAGATTTTATTTTTGGCAAACATTTTTTTCATTGCTAATATTTTCTCGACTTGGGCCCATTTTTAAAAAGCTTATCTATTTGGTTTGCTAAGTCTTGAAATTCCTAAGTTTTGGTGTGATGCTGATACTAAAATTATAAATTATTATCTTGTTCTTAAGAAAATTGTTATTGTCTACCTGTTGCAATTTTGACTAGTATTTAATCTAAGTGGTTAAAAAGAAATATATTTATGTAGCTGTGTGTGCTTAGCTTTCAGGTAGCCTGTTTGCATATTTCTTTGGTGTCTCCCATTATTAGTTCCCAGAATAACTTGATAAGCAGAATGCAAAAAAAAATAGATCAAATACAACTTCCTGCTATAGCCCTCTCTTCATGTTCTACCTGTGGAAGAGAAGTGTTATTACTCTTTCGATTTATGGAGGCTACCCTACTCTTGGCCCTTGCTCGATGCTTTACTTAGCTTATTAACATCAGTTCAGACTTGAGTATTGATTTCTGAGGCAGTGCAACTCCATCCTGCATCAGAGTCCAACAGTACCAGGTCCAAATGCAAGAACAGTTTGAAATAAGCTTTAAAATGTCATTGAAATCTCTAGGGCAATATCCAGAGGTGACGGACCACTACTCCTCTATATCATTATTTGAAAAAATGATAGGACCTTCACTAAACAGTAAGTAAACTGCTTGGGGAATTATCTACAGTTGAGTGTCCTGTATAATATAAACTGCTGCAGCAAAGAGTTTAATAAAAAGTGATCCCAAACTGGAGACACGTGTTCAATACCCGAGGCTATCCTAACTCTTAATATGATCCTTGGTAGTTATTTAAATTCTTTCAGGTTACATTGGTTATTTCATTTAAAAAAGAGAGGGGAGATCAGCTATTTATAATAGCTATCATTTATTGAGTACTATGTCTAGATTTCTCTACATTATTTATATCTGGATATCATTTAATCATTTAATAATTGTGTGACAGATGTATTAGTATTATCCCATTTTACATTTGAAGAAACTGAATCTTAGAGAAGCTAAAATTCCCATAGGCATATGCCTACTAAATGGTGGAGGCAGAATGCAAATTTAGGCCCGTCTGTCTTCAAAGTTTGTGCTATAAGGATAGGCTCTAGTTCATGTTAACATTCTATGATTATTGGTTCTTTGGGTGGTGTGTGTTGCCTTTGGGGAGCCAAGTGTTTTGGCACAAAGATGACCTAGAATCTTTTTTTTTTTTAAGATTATATTTATGTATTTGACAGAGAGAGCGAGAGAGGGAACACAAGCAGGGGGAGTGGGAGAGGGAGAAACATGCTTCCCACTGAGCAGGGAGTCCGATGCGGAGCTCGATCCCAGGACCCTGGGATCACTACCTGAGCTGAAGGCAGATGGTCAACCAACTGAGCCACCCAGGCACCCAAGATGACCTAGAATCTTTTGCAGTACTTATACACTTTAAAACAAAAGAAATATAGGGCGCTTGGGTGGCTCAGTTGGTTAAGCAACTGCCTTCGGCTCAGGTCATGATCCTGGAGTCCCGGGATCGAGTCCTGCATCGAGTTCCGCATTGGGTCCCTCCTGCTCGGCAGGGAGTCTGCTTCTCCCTCTGACCCTCCCCCCTCTCATGTGCTCTCTCTCTCTCTCTCTCAGATAAATAAATAAAACCTTTTAAAAAAAGAAATATATATTATATATTACATATAAATATATAATGCTTGTAAAATAGGTTATAAGCTAGAGGTATTTTAATCTATACCCTTTCTTTTAGATTGGAAGCTTATTGTAGTCATATTTCCAGAATAAATATAGAACAGAACTTAGTATATTACAGTGCCTGAATATAATTTGGGGCTAATTGAAAAAGGCAAGGAAATCATCCCTGATTAAATTTTCAAATGGCTGTCTGGAGAACCATTATAATTTATGAGGATTTGTTGCTCAGAGAGTAAATAATACCAGTGACAGCATTTCCTCAGAGAACAGAAGATCAAATCTGTTGCAAAGTAAGTGCCAATACTTCCTCTCAAAAACACAGTGGAAGAGACAGAGGTAATAATAAATGATGTTCCGTTTACTGAAATGCTTATGACCCTCCTTGTTGCTTAAGAGCAGAGGGACAGCATTTAACTCTCAGTGTGCTTGAACTACATATTCCTGCTGCATCCAACAGCCTCAAATTCTCAGGGCATAACTGAATGAGATAACTTGTCTAGGCAAGTGAACCCCATAAAGTCACACCTGGTATTTCTGGCATATAGAGAAATGTTTAGTAATTTCATGTAAAAATATTTTTTTATCCCATAATAATAACGATGATAAAAATCTCCATGGTATGCATTGAAGCAATTCTGTGTCCGTGTCATTTACAAAAATGACAGGCACTCTGCAATTAGCACTTGTGAGTTTCTGATAATGCAAATTGCATGATGAAATTTAGAATTTGTGGTCTCATATTTCAGAGCTAACCCCAAAAATCCAAGGTGCAGATTCTAGCAGATTTAATTCCACATTTAGCTCTCCTGCAGCATATAAATTCAAAGCTAGGCAACTTGTCATTCAAATGAGTTATTAAAAATTGAGACCCTGGATCTCACCACTTTAGAATCTGGTGGTGTCAGCACATATTAAGAACAATTTATGAAACGTGGAGACCTATTGGTCAAATGTTAGCCATATATCCTGAGGTTGCCATTTTAATTAATATACGTCCCTTTTTAAATAGGTATTTATTATATGAAATAAATTATTGTTCTGTTTGACCAGCAATATCTAGCCATTATTGATATCTTATTACATTGCTTTAATAATCATTTGGCATTTAGCATTTTGTAGCTAACAATGAAATGTAATGATTCATAGCTCCTGAATGGATGATAAAATCCTAGAGGGAAGTCATTATGTTCTATATTCATTTTATTAATTGATTAATTATTCTGACACAAAGTTAGAATGTAGTAGGATTTGTAACACCAAAAGATTGATGAGCCAAAGTTTACACTTAATAGGTGTATTTTTTTTTTTTGGTGATTTGACATAAAATGAAATGATATATGTGAAACATAGAATACAGTGTCTATAATAAAATAGATGATATAATATATATGGTTTCCTTTTATTCCTGCCTTTCATTTTATTAGTTCTCATAAAAACCTGTATATGGAGACATGCACACACAATTTTCTCTCTCGGCAAGATGTTTGTTTCCATGCAGGTAAGATACACCAAGATAGTGTCATTGGTACTACTACAATAAGCCCGTGTCTACTAAATTCTATCTATAATAGCCAACTCTGAAACCCATATAAACAGGCTAAGAAAGTAAGAACAAGAATAATCTTCCTGCATGGTGTTGGGAAAAGAGGATCACAATCAATTCCTTCCTTGGGGGATAATGTAACAGGTCCAGCTTGGGGGGCGGGGAAGCATGCTGGCTTCTAATTTTGCATTTTACAATGATTTGTCCAAATTTTGTTGGTTGATTGAACTGAATTGTCTTGTTTTTGAAAAACAGCAACAGCTTAAAAGGAAGCTCTCTGCAGGAGAAAAAAAAAATATGCTTCAGGGAAGAAGGGCAGAAAAAGGAGAGAAGGCGTTATTAACATGGCTAGTTATATGATTATTCTCTTTACAGTTTGTTTCTTTAGAGCCCAGTGGCAGCTTTTCGAACTCACTTTGCGGGCCACAACGCTTTATAGATTACCAAATCATCAAAGCAGTCTCCATTACACAAAACTAGGATACACCTGCTACAAGGAAACAAGGTAATAAACAGACGCAGACACAGAGGTCAGCAATACTTGAGAATTAATTCTGCTTCGTCGTATGCCATGTGCGCAATAATTCAGAGTAAATGATAATATATTACACCCCGAGTCCTTAGAAAATAAAAGCCTAGTTGGTGCTTGACTTACACGAGCAAAACAAGCTTACAGTGCATGGGTCTGTGTTGTTTGGCAAGTGGTCAATAAAACTGTACCTTATGACTTTCTCTCCTAAAGGTTCTAATCAAAACAATTTATTTCAGGCGTGTAAACCCTGCTTCTCAGACTGTAGCTATTGTCAGCATATGCAGAGGCTTCAGCAGCAGCTGATGCGATTTTTGAATTGAGAGTCTCAGAGCTCCCCCATCTGTCTCAGGAATGGCTGGATTTTGAACTCCATCAATACGGCCTGTCAACTCTAGTGCGAGGATTTTCCCCCAACCTTTATACTAGCAGTTGCCCTGCACCCAAAGCTTGCCCAGGGTAAAAGCAATATCTGAAGATATTATGCAAAGTAGCTGGAGCTGATAGAGCTTGGAGAACATTAGCTATCAGGACACTAATTGCTGGAGGCCGAGAATTCAGACATTAGAGCCCATTTGAAATCTTAAAACATCAGCCACGAAAAGAGAGTATCTTTTCAGGCTAGATGTTAACTTGCTTGCCTCTCTGAGCACCGGGCGGTGGGTAAAGATGGGAAAGAGTTCTGTAAACAAAGCTACCGTTTATTTTTGTCTGAGAGTAATCTGGTTGCTCCGGTTGGTTCTCTGAATGTATTTCTCTCTCATCAGCAGTGGGAGAGAAGAATTGAATGTGATGTGTTTGTCTTAGTAAAAGGTATAACTAGATCCTGGAGGGAGACAAAGGGTTTTGTTTTGTTTCTGCTCCAGTTCTCTACTGAGAAATAAAACCGAGAGGATTCAATTCTTTTCCTGGCAATGGACCCGCGGCGGCCATGACTCACTGCTCAGAGTCACGGTGAGCTGATTGTTGTGTATCACTGCCCCTTAGTGGTTGGCCAACAGCAAACCTTTTAACACCTACTGAACGTCACTGGTTTAGAGGTAATTAGAGCATGCAGGCCTTCCTCTCTGTTTCTTAGCTCAGGCAACAGAGACTTCATGGGCCTGCCCACTGCTTTCTAAGGGGTTGTTGTACTTCTCCTGGTCAGTAGAATTGCAGAGGAAAGGGCAAGTACTCTGGGGTCAAACAGATCTGGAATTATATTTCCCTGCTGTCAGAGCTTAGGCAAGTTGCTTAACCACTTTCTCCCTCCAACATGGAATTAGCTACTACTGACCTAAACCAATGTTGTGGGATTAACTGAGATAATGCAAGAGAACAACTAGAAAAGTAGCTGACATAGGGCTTGGCCTCTGTGATGATAAAATGTAAAAAGCATGTGACCCAGTATTTTGTGAGACCAAGACAACGTAAGCATGTCATGGAAATATAACTGTGGATCCTATGGAATTACAAGTGGAGCCTGCCTTGAGAGTCACCCCAAGAAAACAAGGACACAGTGGTTCCTGTTTCCAGTCCAAATCATACATCAATTTAGTTGTTGTGGTTTGTGCTTAGATTATGGTGAGTTGAAGTAGGATTTTATTCAGTTCCCTACATATTTATCAATAGCCTTCTGCTCTGTACAGTCAATGTGCAAAGGAGAAAAGGGAGTATCAGTGGCTTCAAGGGGCAACTTCTAAACAGTGGAAGAGAAAGAGATATAAACTTACCTACATAAAAATTAGACTTTGCTAAACTAAGCATGTGTATGGGGCGCCTGGGTGGCTCAGTTGGTTAAGCGTCTGCCTTCAGCTCAGGTCATGACCACAGGGTCCTGGGATCGAGCCCCGCATCGGGCTCCCGGTTCACTGGGCAGTCTGCTTCTCCCTCTCCCTCTGCTCCTCCCCCTACCCATGCTCGCTCTCTCTATGGAGTATTAAAATCTTAAAAAAGAAATAAATAAACATGTAAGTGCTATGGGATTGTAGGGGGAAAAGTCAATGAACACTGAACTTTCACATACTGAACAACAAAATGCTGAACTTTTACATACTATATATTATAACAAGGAATCATGAGGGAACATGTTTTACATCCTAGGAAATTTTCTCTATTTTGGTTGGAGAAGGCAATATTTAAAATGGATTTACTCAATAGCCTCTTTCATATTAGAGCCAAATATCTTGTAGTCATTTGCAAGGTTATCCATTATTATTTTATAATGTTCATTTACCCCTTCTTTAAAATGTTGGTGAAATAAAAACAGCAGTAAAAGCTAACTCTTATGGATTCTTTTCAAAAACCAAATCTCCCATTGGCCTGTCATTTGATTTCCCCATTGCTAATGATAGCTGTATGTGAATATTGTTCTCCTCTCCTAAATAATTATATACTGCCCAGGCAAAACTGGTCACTGGAGACACCTTGAACAACTAACTGGAATCATTCTGCACGTAAAGTAAAACCTTTGGCTATCTTATGAAGATGTAAAATTTATAAAGTAACATTGAGAGATGAAGGACAACTGCCAAAGAACCATAGGATGATATGTCTGCTAAACCTACAAAGGCACCCAAATCTCTATTTCTGTTAATATCATTAGTACTACTCAGGTCCAAACATCATCATTTCTCCCTTGGGCTACCTCATTGGCTTTAATCGTTATAAGCCAGCCAACTGAACTTCCAGTTTAAAACTCTCTTTTGATTACTGACATCATTAAAAATACAATACATGTTCATGTCTCATAAGGTCTTTATAACATCTTTATAACAGCTGCACACTCATTGTGTCCCATGCTTCTCTGCTGTTACTCTGCTTTGCTACACATTTTCTTGTTCTTCTAACAATTCACCGCTTTTCTACCACAGGGCCTTTGCTCTCTCTTACTTTTTCTGGAACACTGATCTCCTGTGATGATCAGCCTCCGTGATGATAAAATGTAGAACGTATGTGGCCCACTATTTTGTAAGACCAAGACAATGTAAGCATTACATTACGTTACATTACATTACGTTACGTTACGTTACGTTACATTACGTTACATATACACTTCATCGAGGTTTTTATTTAAAGACCAGTGTAGACTGGTCCTGTCCATACCTTCTCAGGGGGCTCCCTTTCCCCACTCTCATCGTTCTCTATGCTCCATCACATCTTGCCATTTTATTTCCTTCTCAGCACGTGTTGCAGTAATAAATTACCATATTTCTTACGTATTTACTTTGTATAGCCTGCTACATCAGTGAGAGCAGTCTGTTTTATTTCCTTTTGCATCCCCAGTGCCGCCACACAGTGCAGGCGGCTGTGTTCGTTAAACACTTACTGAACGAATGAATGCACAAACAAATGAACGAGTGACTCACTAAAGCCCAAATCAGATGAGAAGAAAATTGAAGTAGAAAGCCACTGAGATGCTGAAGCCAACAGAGAGAATAAGGGGAGGGGAGATAACTGACTAAGGAAAGCATGTGGGTCACATATATCAACAATGTAAGGTAGGAAAAATGGAGACATAGCTAGTGTCCGCATGGCCATATTTACAGTCCAGTGTCAGTTAAATTCAGTATGCCAGTGGATGAGTAGGAATGCTTGGGATTTATCCTGCTCCCTTTAACTGCATAGGCTCTGGGGAAACAGCCAGAGGAAGTGTGAGAAGTCTGCAGAAGCAGCCCATACGTGTACTCCTAAGTGGCTGGGGAAGAGGCGAGGCATGATCTTG